>NC_057802.1:217972958-218177995 GCF_018294505.1 Triticum aestivum
GCGGGCTCGGCGGCGGGGCCGCAGCGGAGGAGAGAGGACGGGCGACGGGCGCGCTCGGGCCCGGGAGGGCCTTCCTCGGGCTCGCCGGGCCGGCGGCGGTGGGAGGCCGGAGGCGCTGACGTGTCGGCTCCGGATTGGTCGGTGGGCGGTGGTGGATGCGTCCGGCTCTGCCCGGACGTGTCCGGCGGCGGAGAGGGAGCGGGTCTAGGGTTTGATCTGCGTGCGTTTTTCGGGAGAGATGCATATAAATAGGTAGAGGGAGCTAGGAGAGTCCAAATGAGGTGCGGTTTTCGCCCACACGATCGTGATCGAACGAACTACAGCATGGAAGAGAGTTTGGTGGGTTTTGGGCTGTTTAGAGAGGGGGGTTTTGCTGGAACACACAGAAGGCATCTGCGGTTACCCGGTTAACCGTTGGAGTACCAAACGACCTCCAAATGGAACGAAACTTGACCGGTGGTCTACCGGTAGTATACCAAGGCCACTTGACAAGCCTCGGTCCATTCTGAGAACGTTTGACACCCGCACACGAGACGAAAACAAAAGGGGTGCACCGGAGGAGATGGGAGCGTCGGATTGGGAAACGGACAACGGGGAAAATGCTCGGATGCAAGAGACGAACACGTATGCAAATGCAATGCACATGATGACATGATATGAAATGCATGACATGAACAAAATGCAAAACGAAAAACAAAACCCGACCACGAAGGGAATATCATAACACATAGCCGGAAATGGCAAGAGTTGGAGTTACAAATATGGAAAGTTACATGCGGGGTGTTACACACCTGGAGTCGGCCGAACGTCTCGACAGAGAGGACATTGAGCCCCGCACCGCCATCGATGAGCTTCTTGGTCACGAGGACATTGCTGATGATGGGTGAGCAGAGCATCGGGAGGGCACCATCTATGGCCGCGCACTTGAGCGGGTCGGAAGAGTCGAAGATGATGGCATACTTGGACCACCTGAGTGGGCACGTTGCCCCGAGCTTGGGGAGGGCCGCATTCACCTCATGCGCGAACTGCTTGAAGATGCGATGGGAGGCTGGGGCCTAAGCACCGCCGAGGATGCAAGCGATGGCACAAGGCTCTTGGTAGCCCCCAGCCCCCTCGTCCTGGTTTTGGTCTTTGTTCCTTCTTGGTGGTGGTGGCAGCGGGGCTAGGCCAGCGTTTCACTGAGGATGGTCCTCGCGAGGCTGATCTCTCTAGGCGCCCTCACGAGGCTGACCCTGCCAGCGGTCCTCACGAGGCTGGTCGCTCCACTGCCGACGGGGGTCGCGGCCGTCCCCGTGTCCTTCGCCTCGGCCTCCTCCGTAGTAGCAGCCTCGGTCATTGTGCTCGGGGCGACGACTGAGGCGCCCATCGCGGATGGTCCTGAGCTGTTGGCAGTCATTGGTGTTGTGGCTATGCACGTTGTGGAAGACGCAGAATGGGAGGCCGCCCTTGGATGACTCCGCGTGGTTGCAGCCACGCTTCATGTCAGGTTCAGCCACAAGCACAGCCGACCCCTTGCGGGTCACGTCGTTGGCCTTGGTCTTCTTGTCTTCTAGGTCAGCCTCAGGGAGCTCGAGGAGGGAGAGGCGTCCATGTTGAACATCTCCAGAGCCGTGCACAGGTCCTCGTGTATGGCGAGCTCCTCCTTCATCTTGACGTCATGGACACCATCGGTGAACGCCGAGACGATGGTTTCATTTGACACCTTGTGGATCTTGAGGCAAATGTTGTTGAAGCGCTGGATGTACTTCTCCAGGGTCTCTCCCGGCTGCTGCTTGATGCGCCGCAGGTCGCCAGCAGCTAGTGGGAAGTCACGAGTGCCCTCGAAGTTGGCGATGAAACGCTCTCGCATCTCGTCCCAGGAGGAGATCGATCCCACGGGGAGGTTGAGGAGCCACGAGCGCGCGCCGTCCTTGAGGGCCATGGGAAACCAGTTCGCCATAACCTTCTCGTCACCGCTGGCTTCCTTAATGCTCAGCTCGTAGAGCTGCAGGAACTCGGCTGGGTCGGGGGTACCGTCGTAGCATGGAGGCAGGTCGGGCTTGAACTTCCCTGGCCAGACGATGCTGCGCAGCTCCAGAGTGAACGCACGGCTTCCAGCTGCGGTGGCGGCGCGCGGTCTTGACCTGGCGGTGCTGGGAGCGCACGTGCCTCTCCTTGCAGCCGCTGCACCACCTGGAAGCTTTCTTCGTTGTGCGTCGGCGTCTTGTGCGGCGGGTTGCGTCGTGGAGTTTTGCGCCTTGGTTCGATGAGGGCGTCCTTCCTGGGACGTGGAGGAGGTGCTCCGTGAACTACGTCACCCACGGCAGGGGGCGGGTGAGGCAGCAAGCGGGGCGGTGCAGGGGCGTCCCCGGCGGCGCTGACGAGCTCGGCGATGCGGTCTAGCCAGTCCTTGTAGAGGTCATCGATGGGGCGGTAGCGCGGGAGCTCACGCGCCATGACCAACGCAGCCTGCGCGGTTGCCAACCCGCGACGAGCATGGGACAACGAAGCAGCCGCTAGGGTCAGCAACAGAGTGGCGGTGCATCCGTCTCGCCGCATAGAAGGGTGCAGCGACAAAGCTTGCTGCTCCTGGCCTGCGGGGCCAATTGTCGGATCACGGGTTCCGGCAAAACCCTTAAGGTTCGAACAGGTGCGCGCGAAGTTCATCCCCTACCGATCTACATCCTAGCTTTGCTAAGATCTCAAGGGCTAACTCGACGAACTCGCAACACAAAGAACACAAGATTTATACTGGTTCGGGCCACCGTTGTGGTGTAATACCCTACTCCAGTGAGTGGTGGTGGATTGCCTCTCGGGCTGAGGATGAACAGTTACAAGGGGAAGAACAGCCTCCTGAGGTTGAGGTGTTCTTGTGCTTGGTGTGTGGCTAGGGATTGGCTCAAGATCAGATGCATGAGGCTTCGTTTTGTCTCGTCCCCCCTACTGTGGTGGCTAGTCCTATTTATAGAGGCCCTGGTCCTCTTCCCAAATATTGAGCGGGAAGGGGGCCAACAACGGCCAATTTGAAAGGGGACAGCTAGTACAGCTTATCCTGACAAAAGTAGTCTTCGCCTGCCAAAGGCTCTGGTGGTGACGCCGTCTTGGGCTCCATGGTGAGCTCCGTCTTGCCGTCCTGCTGGTCTTGGTCTCGTTGCACTGATATGGAAACCTTTGCATGGCGCCTCAGTACTCCGCGCCTGCGCTTGCCTCCTTAGCACCAAAGAGGAAACAAGGACACTGCGCGCTAGCGCCTGCCCGGTCTCGGTCATCATGGCTCACGTCACGAGAACCGCGCAAGGTTTGCCTTGCCTTGATCTCTCCGCCCCTCGCAAGCCAACCTGGTGAGGCCTCTCCTGAGGAGGTCTTGTGTCGTCCGCCTCGCGAGGCATGGCCCCTCGCGAGGGTCTTGAATGCTTGTTGGTGAAGATTGGCCGTACGGGCCCGCTTGCAGAGCCACGTCGTGGGCCGCAGGCAGGCAAGTTTGGGGACTCCCGTTCCCAGAACGCCGATAGTAGCCCCCGGGCCCAAGGCGCGCTCGGGCTTGGCTTCGAGGCGAAGCCAAAGGTCAAGTGTGGAGCGCCGTGGGCCCCAATACCGACGATCGAATCTCAGGCAAGTAACATACCGATGACAAAGGGAACAACGTATGTTGTTATGCGGTCTGACCGATAAAGATCTTCGTAGAATATGTAGGAACCAATATGAGCATCCAGGTTCCGCTATTGGTTATTGACCGGAGAGGTGTCTCGATCATGTCTACATAGTTCTCTAACCTGTAGGGTCCGCACGCTTAAAGTTACGATGACAGTTATATTATGAGTTTATATGTTTTGATGTACCGAAGGTTGTTCGGAGTCCCGGATGTGATCACGGACATGACGAGGAGTCTCGAAATGGTCGAGACATAAAGATTGATATATTGGACGACTATATTCGGACACCGGAAGTGTTCCGGAGAAGTTTCGGATTTAACCGGAGTTTCGGAGGGTTACCGGAACCCCCCCCCCCCCGGGGAAGTATTGGGCCTTAGTGGGCCTAGAGGGGAGAGAGAGGGCAGCAGCCAGGAGGTGGCGCGCCCCCTCCCAGGAGGAATCCTAGTTGGACTAGGAGAGGGGGGCGCAGCCCTCTTTCCCTCTCCCTCTCCCTCTCTTTCCTTCCCCCCTTCTTTTCCTAGTTGGACTAGGAAAGGGGAGTCCTACTCCTACTAGGAGGAGGACTCCCCCCTCTCCTTGGCGTGCCTAGGGCAGCCGGTCTCCCCCTTGCTCCTTTATATACGGGGGCAGGGGGGCACCTCTAAACACACTTGATATACGATATTTTAGCCGTGTGCGGTGCCCCCCTCCACCATATTACACCTCGATAATACCGTTGCGGAGCTTAGGCGAAGCCCTGCGTCGGTGGAACATCATCATCGTCACCACGCCGTCGTGCTGACGAAACTCTCCCTCAACACTCGGCTGGATCGGAGTTCGAGGGACGTCATCGAGCTGAACGTGTGCTGAACTCGGAGGTGCCGTGCGTTCGGTACTTGATCGGTCGGATCGTGAAGACGTACGACTACATCAACCGCGTTGTGATAACGCTTCCGCTGTCGGTCTACGAGGGTACGTGGACAACACTCTCCCCTCTCGTTGCTATGCATCACCATGATCATGCGTGTGCGTAGGAAATTTTTTTGAAATTACTACGTTCCCCAACAGTGGCATCCGAGCCTGGTTTTATGCGTTGATGCTTTGCACGAGTAGAACACAAGTGAGTTGTGGGCGATATAAGTCATACTGCTTACCAGCATGTCATACTTTGGTTCAGCGGTATTGTGAGATGAAGCGGCCCGGACCGACATTACGCGTACGCTTACGCGAGACTGGTTTCACCGTTCGGAGCACTCGTTGCTTAAAGGTGACTGGTGGGTGTCTGTCTCTCTCACTTTAGTTGAACCGAGTGTGGCTACGCCCGGTCCTTGCGAAGGTTAAAACAGCACCAACTTGACAAACTATCGTTGTGGTTTTGATGCGTAGGTAAGAACGGTTCTTGCTAAGCCCGTAGCAGCCACGTAAAACTTGCAACAACAAAATAGAGGACGTCTAACTTGTTTTTCAGGGCATGTTGTGATGTGATATGGTCAAGACATGATGTGATATAATTTGTTGTATGAGATAATCATGTTTTGTTACCGAGTTATCGGCAACTGGCAGGAGCCATATGGTTGTCGCTTTATTGTATGAAATTCAATCGCCATGTAATAGTTTTACTTTATCACTAAGCGGTATCGATAGTTGTAAAAGCAATAAGTTGGCGAGACGACAACGATACTACGATGGAGATCAAGGTGTCGTGCCGGTGACGATGGTTATCATGACGGTGCTTCGGAGATGGAGATCACAAGCACGACGCTTCGGAGATGGAGATCACAAGCACAAGATAGTGATGGCCATATCATATCACTTATATTGATTGCATGTGATGTTAATCCTTTATGCATCGTATCTTGCTTTGATTGACGGTAGCATTATAAGATGATCTCTCACTAAAATTTCAAGATAAAGTGTTCTCCCTGAGTATGCACCGTTGCGAAAGTTCTTCGTGCTGAGACACCACGTGTTAATCGGGTGTGATATGCTCTACGTTCAAATACAACGGGTGCAAAACAGTTGCACACGCGGAATACTCAGGTTAAACTTGACGAGCCTAGCATATACAGATATGGCCTCAGAACACAGAGACCGAAAGGTCGAGCGTGAATCATATAGTAGATATGATCAACATAGTGATGTTCACCATTAAAACTACTCCATCTCACGTGTTAATCGGACATGGTTTAGTTGATTTGGATCGCGTAATCACTTAGATGATTAGAGGGATGTCTATCTAAGTGGGAGTTCTTAAGTAATATGATTAATTGAACTTAAATTTATCATGAACTTAGTACCTGATAGTATCTTGCTTGTCTATGTTAATTGTACATAAATGGCCCGTGCTGTTGTTTCGTTGAATTTTAATGCGTTCCTTGAGAAAGCTAAGTTGAAAGATGATGGTAGCAATTACACGGACTAGGTCCATAACTTGAGGATTATCCTCATTGCTGCACAGAAGAATTACGTCCTAGAAGCACCGCTAGGTGCCAGGCCTCCTGCAAGAGCGACGCCAGAAGTTATGAACGTCTGGCAGAGCAAAGCTGATGACTACTCAATAGTTCAGTGTGCCATGCTTTACAGCTTAGAACCGGATCTTCAACGACGTTTTGAACGTCATGGAGCATATGAGATGTTCCAGGAGTTGAAGTTAAAATTTCAAGCAAATGCCCGGATTGAGAGATATGAAGTCTCCAATAAGTTCTATAGCTGCAAGATGGAAGAGAATAGTTCTGCCAGTGAGCATATACTCACAATGTCTGGGTATAATAATCACTTGATTCAACTGGGAGTTCAACTTCCGGATGATTGCGTCATTGACGGAATTCTTCAATCACTGCCACCAAGCTACAAGAGCTTCGTGATGAACTATAACATGCAAGGGATGGATAAGACAATTCCCGAGCTCTTCGCAATGCTAAAGGTAGCGGAGGTAGAAATCAAAAAGGAGCATCAAGTGTTGATGGTCAGTAAAACCACTAGTTTCAAGAAAAAGGGCAAAGGGAAGAAGAAAGGGAACTTCAAGAAGAACAGCAAGCAAGTTGCTGTTCAGGATAAGAAATCCAAGTCTGGACCTAAGCCTGAAACTGAGTGCTTCTATTGTAAGCAGACTGGTCACTGGAAGCGGAACTGCCCCAAGTATTTGGCGGATAAGAAGGATGGCAAGGTTAACAAAGGTATATGTGATATACATGTTATTGATGTGTACCTTACTAATACTCACAGTAGCACCTGGGTATTTGATACTGGTTCCGTTGCTAATATTTGCAACTCGAAACAGGGGCTACGGATTAAGCGAAGATTGGCTAAGGATGAGGTGACGATGCGCGTGGGAAATGGTTCCAAAGTCGATGTGATCGCCGTTGGCATGCTACCTCTACATCTACCTTCCGCATTAGTTTTAGACCTAAATAATTGTTATTTGGTGCCAACGTTGAGCATGAACATTATATCTGGATCTTGTTTAATGCAAGACGGTTATTCATTTAAATCAGAGAATAATGGTTGTTCTATTTATATGAATAATATCTTTTATGGTCATGCACCCTTGAAGAGTGGTCTATTTTTAATGAATCTCGATAGTAGTGATACACATATTCATAATGTCGAAGCCAAAAGATGCAGAGTTGATAATGACAGTGCAACTTATTTGTGGCACTGCCGTTTGGGTCATATCGGTGTAAAGCGCATGAAGAAACTCCATACTGATGGAATTTTGGAATCACTTGATTTTGAATCACTTGGTACTTGCGAACCGTGCCTCATGGGCAAGATGACCAAAACACCGTTCTCCGGAACTATGGAGAGAGCAACAGATTTGTTGGAAATCATAGATATAGATGTATGTGGTCCGATGAATATTGAGGCTCGTGGCGGATATCGTTATTTTCTCACCTTCACAGATGATTTGAGCAGATATGGGTATATCTACTTAATGAAACATAAGTCTAAAACATTTGAAAATTTCAAAGAATTTCAGAGTGAAGTTGAAAATCATCGTAACAAGAAAATAAAATTCCTACGATCTGATCGTGGAGGAGAATATTTGAGTTGCGAGTTTGGCCTACATTTGAAACAATGCGGAATAGTTTCGCAACTCACGCCACCCGGAACACCACAGCGTAATGGTGTGTCCGAACGTCGTAATCGTACTTTATTAGATATGGTACGATCTATGATGTCTCTTACTGATTTACCGCTATCATTTTGGGGTTATGCTTTAGAGACGGTTGCATTCAATCTAAATAGGACACCATCAAAATCCGTTGAGACGACGCCTTATGAACTTTTGGCAAGAAACCAAAGTTGTCATATCTTAAAGTTTGGGGTTGCGATGCTTATGTGAAGAAACTTCAACCTGATAAGCTCGAACCTAAATCGGAGAAATGTGTCTTCATAGGATACCCAAAAGAGACTGCTGGGTACACCTTCTATCACAGATCCGATGGCAAGATATTCGTTGCTAGGAATGGATCCTTTCTAGAGAAGGAGTTTCTCTCGAAAGATGTGAGTGGGAGAAAAGTAGAACTTGATGAGGTAACTGTACCTGCTCCCTTATTGGAAAGTAGATCATCGCAGAAATCAGTTTCTGCGACACCTACTCCAATTAGTGAGGAAGTTAATGATAATGATCATGAAACTTCAGATCAAGTTATTACTGAACCTCGTAGGTCAACTAGATCAAGATCCGCACCAAAGTGGTACGGTAATCCTGTTCTGGAGGTCATGTTACTAGACCATGATGAACCTACGAACTATGAAGAAGCGATGGTGAGCCCAGATTCCGCAAAATGGCTTGAAGCCATGAAATCCGAGATGGGATCCATGTATGAGAACAAAGTATGGACTTTGGTTGACTTGCCCAATGGTCGGCAAGCCATTGAAAATAAATGGATCTTCAAGAAGAAGATTGACGCTGATGGTAATGCTACTGTCTATAAAGCTCGACTTGTTGCGAAAGGTTTTTGACAAGTTCAAGGGATTGACTACGATGAGACCTTCTCACCCGTAGCGATGCTTAAGTCTGTCCGAATCATGTTAGCTATTGCTGCATTTTATGATTATGACATTTGGCAAATGGATGTCAAAACTGCATTCCTGAATGGATTTTTGGAAGAAGAGTTGTATATGATGCAACCAGAAGGTTTTGTCGATCCAAAGGGAGCTAACAAAGTGTGCAAGCTCCGGCGATCCATTTATGGACTGGTGCAAGCCTCTCGGAGTTGGAATAAACGCTTTGATAGTGTGATCAAAGCATTTGGTTTTATACAGACTTTTGGAGAAGCCTGTATTTACAAGAAAGTGAGTGGGAGCTCGATAGCATTTCTGATATTATATGTGGATGACATATTGCTGATTGGAAATGATATAGAATTTATGGATAGCATAAAGGGATACTTGAATAAGAGTTTTTCAATGAAAGACCTCGGTGAAGCTGCATATATATTAGGCATTAAGATCTATAGAGATAGATCAAGACACTTAATTGGACTTTCACAAAGCACATACCTTGACAAAGTTTTGAAGAAGTTCAAAATGGATCAAGCAAAGAAAGGGTTCTTGCCTGTACTACAAGGTGTGAGATTGAGTAAGACTCAATGCCCGACCACTGCAGAAGATAGAGAGAAGATGAAAGATGTTCCCTATGCTTCAGCCATAGGCTCTACCATGTATGCAATGCTGTGTACCAGACCTGATGTGTGCCTTGCTATAAGTTTAGCAAGGAGGTACCAAAGTAATCTAGGAGTGGATCACTGGACAGCGGTCAAGAACATCCTGAAATACCTGAAAAGGACTAAGGATATGTTTCTCATTTATGGAGGTGACAAAGAGCTCATCGTAAATGGTTACGTTGATGCAAGCTTTGACACTGATCCGGACGATTCTAAATCGCAAACCGGATACGTATTTACATTGAACGGTGGAGCTGTCAGTTGGTGCAGTTCTAAGCAAAGTGTCGTGGCGGGATCTACGTGTGAAGCAGAGTACATAGCTGCTTCGGAAGCAGCAAATGAAGGAGTCTGGATAAAGGAGTTCATATCCGATCTAGGTGTCATACCTAGTGCATCGGGACCAATGAAAATCTTTTGTGACAATACTGGTGCAATTGCCTTAGCAAAGGAATCCAGATTTCACAAGAGAACCAAACACATCAAAAGACGCTTCAATTCCATCCGGGATTTAGTCCAGGTGGGAGACATAGAAATTTGCAAGATACATACGGATCTGAATGTTGCAGACCCGTTGACTAAGCCTCTTCCACGAGCAAAACATGATCAGCACCAAGACTCCATGGGTGTGAGAATCATTACTGTGTAATCTAGATTATTGACTCTAGTGCAAGTGGGAGACTGAAGGAAATATGCCCTAGAGGCAATAATAAAGTATTATTTATTTCCTTATATCATGATAAATGTTTATTATTCATGCTAGAATTGTATTAACCGGAAACATAATACATGTGTGAATACATAGACAAACAGAGTGTAACTAGTATGCCTCTACTTGACTAGCTCGTTAATCAAAGATGGTTATGTTTCCTAGCCATAGACATGAGTTGTCATTTGATTAACGAGATCACCTCATTAGGAGAATGACGTGATTGACTTGACCCTTTCCGTTAGCTTAGCACCCGATCATTTAGTATGTTGCTATTGCTTTCTTCATGACTTATACATGTTCCTATGACTATGAGATTATGTAACTCCCGTTTACCGGAGGAACACTTTGTGTGCTACCAAACGTCACAACATAAATGGGTGATTATAAAGGTGCTCTACAGGTGTCTCCAAAGGTACTTGTTGGGTTGGCGTATTTCGAGATTAGGATTTGTCACTCCGATTGTCGGAGAGGTATCTCTGGGCCCACTCAGTAATGCACATCACTATAAGCCTTGCAAGCATTGTGACTAATGAGTTAGTTGCTGGATGATGTATTACGGAACGAGTAAAGAGACTTGCCGGTAACGAGATTCAACTAGGTATCGAGATACCGACGATCGAATCTCGGGCAAGTAACATACCGATGACAAAGGGAACAATGTATGTTGTTATGCGGTCTGACCGATAAAGATCTTCGTAGAATATGTAGGAACCAATATGAGCATCCAGGTTCCGCTATTGGTTATTGACCGGAGAGGTGTCTCTGTCATGTCTACATAGTTCTCGAACCTGTAGGGTCCGCACGCTTAAAGTTACGATGACAGTTATATTATGAGTTTATATGTTTTGATGTACCGAAGGTTGTTCGGAGTCCCGGATGTGATCACGGACATGACGAGGAGTCTCGAAATGGTCGAGACATAAAGATTGATATATTGGACGACTATATTCGGACACCGGAAGTGTTCCGGAGAAGTTTCGGATTTAACCGGAGGGTTACCGGAACCCCCCCCCCCCGGGGAAGTATTGGGCCTTAGTGGGCCTAGAGTGGAGAGAGAGGGCAGCAGCCAGGAGGTGGCGCGCCCCCTCCCAGGAGGAATCCTAGTTGGACTAGGAGAGGGGGGCGCAGCCCTCTTTCCCTCTCCCTCTCCCTCTCTTTCCTTCCCCCCTTCTTTTCCTAGTTGGACTAGGAAAGGGGAGTCCTACTCCTACTAGGAGGAGGACTCCCCCCCTCTCCTTGGTGCGCCTAGGGCAGCCGGCCTCCCCCTTGCTCCTTTATATACGGGGGCAGGGGGCACCTCTAAACACACTTGATATACGATATTTTAGCCGTGTGCGGTGCCCCCCTGCACCATATTACACCTCGATAATACCGTTGTGGAGCTTAGGCGAAGCCCTGCGTCGGTGGAACATCATTATCGTCACCACACCGTCGTGCTGACAAAACTCTCCCTCAACACTCGGCTGGATCGGAATTCGAGGGACGTCATCGAGCTGAACGTGTGCTGAACTCGGAGGTGCCGTGCGTTCGGTACTTGATCGGTCGGATCGTGAAGACGTACGACTACATCAACCGCGTTGTGATAACGCTTCCGCTGTCGGTCTATGAGGGTACGTGGACAACACTCTCCCCTCTCTTTGCTATGCATCACCATGATCATGCGTGTGCCTAGGAAATTTTTTTTAAATTACTACGTTCCCCAACACCTGCGACATGCAAGGGAAAACCATCATTACCTGTGATCGTGGGGGGCGCTGGTTGGCCTTCTCTTGCTATAAATGGGGAGGGGGCAGAGCCCCCGTCCCCCATCTCTTCCCATTCCGCTTGCTTCGTCCTCTTTGCTCCACTGCTAGTAGCAATTCCAGTGGTGCCGATCCGAAGATTCTCCGCCAAGGAGAAAGGTAAGGCTCCCCGCTATCAGCCGGGGCTGCTTCTGCCAAAGAAGAGGCCAGTCCACCTCCACGACATTGTTGTGAGGGCGGAGGTGACGAGGCCCTGGTGTGAATGGCCGCCTCCAGGGTATCCGCTGCCCTTGTACGCCCAAGCCGGGGGCTCTGGAGGAAGGAACGAGGAGCGGCGCCGCCCGCGCCGCGACCACGGATGCCGCGCCGTGGCGACACGCGCCGTCGCCCTGGAATCCACGCTGCGGACTCCTCTCGTGAACTGTGTTGTGGGCAGCGATGCCTCCAAGGACTTGGATCCGCTTCCCGCGGTTCTTCTCCGACGTGATGCCGCCGAGGGGACCCTCGAGCTCTGGTTGCAGCATGCTGACCGCGACGCTCCGGTGACCGGAGCAGAGGTTGAAGTGGTCTCCTCCGGGAAGATCTTCATGACCCGTGGCTGGGGTGAGGTCGCACGAGTTTGCCGCGCGGAGGGCGCCCTTGCAATCCATTTCGCGTACTACGGCGCTTCCACGTTGTTCTTCAAGGTCTTCGATGCAGAGGGCCGCCGCTTGGAGTGCTGCCCTGGAGGGAAGCGCCAGGACAATGCGCGCCCGGCCCGCGGCTCCTCCAGCAGCAGCGACTCTTGGGAGTCCAGCGGTTCTCCTGAGCTCTACGAGACTCCGGAGACGAGCGACGACAGCTATGTGCCCCCGAGCTCTCGCCGCGCCCGGAGCAAAGCTGCAGCGTCCAGCCGCCGCCGTCGCTGATTTGGATGGGTTTGGCGCCGGCCTGCCGTGGCCCACTGTTGATGATGGCGTCGGCTGTGGGAGCGTGTAGTTAGGATTCCCAAAGTTCTTGTCTTTTGTTCCCTGCGAGGAATCAAGGAGTACCCCGTGGGGGCATGTAAAGGGTCTGTAATGTCTTTTGTTGATATCATCCTTGTTATGAAAATTTGCGAGCGCAAGTCCTGCTTCAGCTCGGTCTCCCCTTTCCGACCTCGCGACGACTTGGTGCTCTACGCTGACAGGTCCTGGTCCCCAGGCAGGCTTCAGCCGTCGCTGGTATGCCAGGTCGCGTGCCGTGGTCAAGGCCATGAGGTGAGCAGCCCAAGGTCCAGTAAGAGCTCCTCAGGCGCGATGCTCAGGAGGTACCCTTTAGCGCTCAAGCAGCCGTGATAAGGTAAGAAAGGGAGGCGACGTTGCCGCAACAGGGCTGCGGCGAGCGTGACCCCTAGGCTCCAACGATTAGCAGATCTGAGCACGAGACTTATCTTGGCGGTCCGAGGTCGATTCCTCGCGATGCGCCATGTTCATGCTTAGCTAAGTCAGGTCCATGCGAGCCTCCCCTCTTCTCCACACTCTCCTTCATGCTCTGCGTCCTCAGGTCCCGGCCCTCGAGCGAGCTCAACCGCCGCTGGTATGCCAGGTCGCGTGCCGTGGTCAAGGCCAGGGGGTGAGGGCTGGAGAGCCAGTAAGAGCTCATGAGTCGCGATGCTCAGGAGCCCCCCTTTTAACGCGCAAGTGGATTGCATGGGAGAAGAGGGAGCTCGCGGTGCCGCCTGCTGTCATTCTCATGAGATTCCTGCAGGCAAGCACAAGGAGAAACACAGTTTGCCATTATGGTTGCTGGTCCGCCGCTGGTTGCTTTGCAAGGAGACGAAGGCGCTGAGGGCCTGGTGAGGTGACTTGCGCGGGGCGTGCCGCGAGCCAGAGCTCGACCGCTCAGATTTGTCGACGTTGGAGGGACGGACCCGTGCACAAGTGTCGTGCCAGCGTGAGTAGCCCCTGTGGGAGGTGAGAGTCAAACAGGCGATAGTCATAGATAGATTAAGCATGGAAAGCAAGCTAGCTAAGGTAAATGCAGGAAGGATACATGCCACTGGGTCAAGCCCAAGCGGCTTGGGGATGATGTAGCCCGAGGGGCGCCCCCAGCAGGGTAAGCTAAAGGCATGAAAAAGGGATGCATGCCACAGGGACGGACCCACGTGGCCTGGGAATGATGCAGCCCGAGGGGTGCTCCCAGCTAAATAAACATGGAAAATGTCACCTGGTTCGGTTGATGAAGGGATGTTGGGGCAGCTAAAGGTACGCGGCGAAGGGTTCACTCCTCACGAGCCACCGGGGCCCTGAGCCTCGGGAAGCTCTGGGGGTCCAGGCGGTTCCTTGAGAACCGTCTCCATCTCCGTCAAGAGGGCGTGGTGCCTGGCCTCCTGAGTTGCCAGGACACGCCGCAAGTTGCACTGATAGGCGGACGCCACGCTCGGCAGGCCGAAGGGCATGCGAACATAGCTGTGCAGCGGACCCTCGCAGCGTCCCACACGCGAAGGCCAGAAGAGCTCCTGAGATGCGGCCTTGTTGAGCCCTGGGACATCGATGCAGACGCGCAGCCCGGCATCCTCGCCTTGATGGGGAGCTACGCCTGGTGAGCGGCGGTCGCCGCGCATGGCCCTTGCGTCTTGCAGTTCCTGAGTGGTCCTGGTGATGAACTCCTGAGCGGTGGGCGCTCCTCGCCCTGTATTCTCCTAAGGGAAATGTGTCGTGAAGCACGCTTCCAAGTGGTGCCCGAGCGCCTCCCTCGTGATGTTGGCAAGGTCTGAGGCCCTCCAGAAGAGAGCCCCTGAGCCCTGCCTGAGAAGGGCGCCGGGCGTGCCTTCCTATTCGATGCAGGGAGGCGCCCCAGGCGCGGGCGCTGATCCTGACGAGGTTCCACTCGCGACGCCACCCTCCGGAGGTTCTGCACGGCGTACCTGCTTCTTCTTCTTGGGGGTGGCCTCAGGAGGGCACTCGCCCTTGCTGTCGGGGTCGTCGATTATTGTAGCTTGGAAGGCACGCTCGAGGGAGCACACCGCGTCTCTTTCTTCGCACGAGACTATGATGATTCCGCCGCTTCCTGGCATCTTGAGGACATTGTAACCGTAATGGGTCACCGCCATGAACTTGGCCAGGGCTGGATACCCGAGGATGGCATTGTACGGCAGACGGATGTGCGTGACGTCGAAGTCGATGAGCTCGGTGCGGTAGTTGTTGCGTTCTCTGAAGGTGACAGGGAGGCGGACCTGCCCGATCAGGGTAGTGGAGCCGTCGGTCACTCCTGAGAAAGGCTTGGTGGGCTGAAGCTGGTCATACGACACTTGAAGGTTGTCGAACGTATCGACGGATAGGACGTTGAGCCCTGTGCCGCCGTCGATGAGTGTCTTGGTGACTTGCACATTGCTGATGACTGGGAAACAAAGCATCGGGAGGGCGCCAGCGGTAGCCACGCACTTGAGCTGATCTGCCGAGCTAAACGTGATGGCGCACTTGGACCATTTGAGCGGGCGCGGCGCTTCGAGCTTGGGGAGGACTGCATTCACTTCACGAGCAAATTGTTTGAAGATACGCTGTGAGGCTGGAGCCTGAGCTCCGCCCAAGATGCAGGCGATAGCACGCGGCTCCTGGAAGCCCCCAGCCCCCTCGTCTTGATGGTGGTCGTCATTCCTACTTGGTGGTGGCGGTAGTGGAGGAAGACCGGCGTTGCCCTGAGGACGATCCTCACGAGGCTGGTCCCTCCAGGCACCCTCGCGAGGCTGATCCTACCAGCGGTCCTCACGAGGCCGGTCGCGCCACTCCTGGCGCGGGCCAGGGTCATCCCAGCATCCGCCACCACATCCTCCTCCTCGGCCGTAACCCCGGTCGTTGCGCTCGGGGCGTCGACCGAAGCGTCCTTCTTGAATGGCTCTGAGCTCTTGACAGTCGCTGGTGTTGTGGCTATGCAGGCTATGCAAGGCACAGAACGGTCGGCTGCTCTTGGATGACTCAGGCTGGTCTCTGCCGCGCTTGGTGTCCGGCTCCGCGGCGAGCACGGCTGCTCCCTTGCGCTTCACGTCCTTGGCCTTGGCTTTCTTCTCCTCCGGGTCCGTAGCCGGGAGCTCGAGGAGGGAGAGGTGCCCCTCCTCAGCTCTTGCGCACTTGGTCGCCAGGTTGAATCTCTCCAGGGACGTGCAGAGCTCCTCGTGGATGGCGAGCTCCTCCTTCATCTTGACGTTACGGACGCCATCAGAGAACGCGGAGATGATGGCCTCGTCCGTCACCTTGGTGATCTTGAGGCGAACGTTGTTGAAGCGCTGGATGTACTTCTGGAGGGTCTCTCCTGGTTGTTGCTTGATGCGGCGTAGGTCACCCGCGGCCGGAGGGCGGTCGCGAGTGCCTTGGAAGTTGGCGACGAAGCGGTTGCGCATCTTGTCCCAGGAGGAGATCGAGCTTGGAGGCAGGTTGAGGAGCCAGGAGCGGGCACCATCTTTGAGAGCCATGGGGAACCAGTTTGCCATGACTTTCTCGTCGCCGTTGGCCGCCTCGATGCTCAGCTCATAGAGCTGCAGGAACTCCGCGGGGTCGGGGGTGCCGCCGTAGCGAGGAGGCAGATCCGGCTTGAACTTGCCTGGCCAGGCGACGCTACACAGTTCAGGGGTGAAGGCGCGGCAGCCGGCCGTGGTCACCGGTGCCTGTCTTGGAGGTGGAGCTTGGTCTTGGTGCCCGCGCGCCGCCACGGCAAGCGGCACGGGGCCCTGCCGCAGCAAGCGATCCTGACATGGCGGTGCGGGGAGTGGTGGAGCATTTTCTTGCGGTCGAGGGACTTCTTGGCAGCTTCTCTCTTCTTGCGCGGGCACCGGATGCGGCAGGTCACGTCGTGGGGCCGCGCGCCTTAGCACCAGGGCGCCCTCTTGGGGCAGAGGTGGTGGAGGCGCTCCATGGGCCACATCGCCCGCAGCTGGTGGAGGGCGAGGCGGCTAGAGGGACGGCGCAAGAGAGCCCCCGGCCGCGCTGACAAGCTCGGCGATGCGGTCGAGCTAGTCCTCGTAGAGGTCGTCGATGGGACGGTAGCGCAGGAGCTCATGCGCCATGCACAGAGCGGCTTGCGCGTCCCGGGAGCGCGATGAGCGTGGGATGATGAAGCAGCGGGAGTCAGTGATGGAGTGGCGGTGCGGCTGTCTCGCCGCACCGAGGGGTGCAGCGAGGATGCTTGCTGCTCGTTCCCCGCCGGGCCGGTGGCGGCGTTGGCGGCAGGCGACGGAGAACGATGGGGTGACCCATCGAGGGGAGCCGTCTGGGCGACACGGGCGGCGAGGGCAGCCCGGCGCTCAGCGCGAGCGCGGCGTGCGTCCGCCATGGAAACGATGAAGTGACGGGACGCGAAGCGATGGAAAGGAAGCTTCGGCGCACCCCTACCTGGCGCACCAAATGTCGGATCACGGGTTCCGGCAAAACCCTTAAGGTTCGAACACTGGGGTGCGCGCGAAGTTCTTCCCCTACCGATCTACGTCCTAGCTTTGCTAACTCTCAAGGGCTAACTCGACGAACTCACAACATAAAGAACACAAGATTTATACTGGTTCGGGCCACCGTTGTGGTGTAATACCCTACTCCAGTGTGTGGTGGTGGATTGCCTCTCGGGCTGAGGATGAACAGTTACAAGGGGAAGAACAACCTCCTAAGGTTGAGGTGTTCTTGTGCTCGGTGTGTGGCTAGGGATTGGGCTCCATGGTGACCTCTGTCTTGCTGTCCTGCTGGTCTTGGTCTCGTTGCACTGATATGGAAACCTTTGCTTGACGCCTCGATACTCTGCGCCCGCGCTTGCCTCCTTAGCACCAAAGAGGAAACAAGGACACTGTGCGCGCTGGCGCAACCTGTCGTCCGCCTGGTCTCGGTCATCATGGCTCACGTCACAAGAACCTCGCGAGGTTTGCCTTGCCTTGATCTCTCCGCCCCTCGCGAGCCAACCTGGTGAGGCCGCTCCTTAGTATGTCTTATGTCGTCCGCCTCGCGAGGCTTGGCCCCTCGCGATTGAATGCTTGTTGGTGAAGATGGGTTGTACGGGCCTGCTTGCAGAGCCACGCCGTGGGCTGCAGGCAGGCAAGTCTGGGGACCCCCGTTCCCAGAACGCTGACACCGGTGGCGGTGTTCGCCACTGGCTACGGGGAACAGCGGGGAGCACCATCGCCTATAGGGGCCGTCTGGGCGACGCAGGCGGCGAGGGCGGCCCGACGCTCAGCACGAACTCGACGAGCATCAGCCATTGGGACGGTGAAGCGGTGGCGAATCGACTGGAGGAAGAGAGGCTCCGACGCACCCCTACCTGGCGCACCGAATGTCGGATTTCAGGCTCCGCAGACCCTTGAGAGGTTCGAACTCTAGGGTGCGTGCAAAGAAATCGATCTCCCCAGCCTGCCTACGCGCCTATCTCGTGGCCTAGATCGATGAATGGGAAGCAAACAGGACACAGAAGTTTACCCAGGTTTGGGCCACCTTGCGGTGTAAAACCCTACTCCTGCTTTGGGGTGGATTGGCCTCGAGGGGCTGAGGATGAACTAGTACAGTAGGAGAACAACATCAGGAGGAGGCGTGTTCTGGTGCTCGAGTGAGCTGATGAGGATGAAACGGATCCGATCCGGTCCGGTCCCCCCTCCATGGTGGTGGCTAAGTCCTATTTATAGTGGCCTTGGTCCTCATCCCAAATGAAGGCGGGAAGGGATCCCACAACGGCCAAATTTGAAGGGAGACAACTAGTACATGCTATCCTGACAAAAGTAGTCTTCGCCTGCAAAAGCCTCTGATCATGATGTCATGGTGGGCTCAGCGATGACCTCTATCCTCGCAGTCTTGGTCTTGTTGCACCGGAATGGAAACCTTTGGCTGATTCCTCGGGACTCCGCGCCTGCACTTGCCTCCTTAGCACCAAAGAGGAAACTGGTACGCTGCGCCCGCTAGCGCCCACCTGGCCTTGGTCGTCATGGCTCATGTTGTCCGAACCTCACGAGGTGAGAGGAGGCCGCTCCTCATGGAGGTCTTGGTGTCGTCCGCCTCGCGAGGGTCTTGAGTTGTTGATGCTGAAGCTGGGCCGTACCAGGCCGTCAATGGAGCCACGTCGTGGGCTGCTGGTAGGCAAGTTTGGGTACCCCCACTCCCAGAACACCGAGACGGGGTAGGTTTGTAACTTCATTTAGACGCCATGCTACCCCCTCCGGAATACATTCATACACCATGGCTACCTAAACACACATTCGCTTGGCCGAAATCTCTCCCGCCCACTATTTGGGACACCTAGGATTACCGTCCTACCCCTGACCTGTAGTAGGTTTGAAATTTAAGAGGGGAGCAAAGTTTGTACTTTCCCCACATTTCAAACAAGCACGTCCCATCAGTTGAAAAAACCAAAAACAAGCATGTCCCAGACCAAAACATGGTTCCCCCTTAGCTCCCCCTGTCTGATTCTCCATTTGTACTCCGTGGGCACCACAACTACCTCTCCACCAGCCACGAAACCCCGACTTCCTCTGTCTGCCACCCCATCCCACCCATCAACCGCCGCCCTCCTCCATCACGCCGGAGCCGATACCCCGATGTCGTCGTCCACCGCAACCGCAACCGCAACGCCCTCCATGGCTAGTAGTTGAAGCCGAGGCCGGGCTACCTCCAGGATGCCAACGTGCGCTATAGCCGACCCAGTTCAACCACGCCATCATGCGCCTCACCGCTGCCGCTCCAATGTCGCCACCGTCCACCGCACCAGAGTTGTTCCCGCTACGCCGTCCTTCGCCGCCTCGGATATGCTTCCCCTCCACCGACAGACGGTCCTTGCAACACAATCAACAATTTGTCCACGGGTTCGTCCAAGGCCCCACCCTCAGCGAAAACATCGATTCCCCCGGTAAAAAGAAGAACATTGCCTCGACAGGAGGACATAGCACTTGCAACCGGAACTAGTACTCCTCTTTCCTTATTCGTGCAAATCTTACGTGTCTACTTGCACGGTGACATAAGACACTAGTTGACCGCTTCCTCCGACACCTTCTTCCTGATACTAGATGTTTCTAGTAACTCGCGATGCACAAGGTTTCTCCTCAAATACTATTTGATCTTAGGTAGAGGTCCGACGCCCCCCTGGATTTCAATTCCTGGTCAGTTGATTCCCAATTAAAGGAAGCATTCCCCGGCGTAATAGGCGCTAGTCTGCCTATTATGCCAGGGAAGCAGTGCCTCGGTGTTTATCTTAGGGGTGTGTGGGGCCTAGGAGCTGCTGGCGCCCGATCTGGAGGTCGTCCGATCTTAAAGGGATGGCCGGGGGGTGCTGCCAAGCACGGCGGTGGTGTGACTTCAAGGGGACGACGTGGCAGCGGATGAAGGGTCAATGCCAGTGGTCGGTAGTGGTTCGAGAAAGATCGTCAACAGTGACTGGTGAGAGGTAGACGAAGGCCATCTGCCCGTTCCTTGTAGATCAGACGGTTCCTAAAAAAATCGTCTGACCTATTTATTTTCAGTCGACTGTTATTTTGATAGGACCACATGTGGTGGTGTGCTGGAGGAGTACCTGCATTTCCCAGCCATCCCTGTGATCATATATTACAAAATCATGCGGAGTAGAATCTAATTTTTTGCCATGCAATGTTGTAGAGCTATCATATGTCTCCTGTCATTTATTTTTCAGCCACCTGCTATCAGCCTCTTTTATTGTGCACTAGTTCTGCACACACTTCACCCATACTCTCATTATTGTTTTTTATGCGCGGGTATTTCAGCCCCTGCCAAACTGTTGACAGAAGCACGAAATAAAAGAGAGAATTCGCTCCTGCTTTCTTCTTGGGTAGGCAAGACACGTCTCGACACTTTAAAGGTTGCATGTTCAACAGATGGAGACGGTAAATGTAGCTCTGGAGTTGATGATCTCACTCGCCATGAACTACCATCCCAGGTGCCTGCTTTAACTTCGCGGTGTCATATGTGGTTGCATGTTGCATATGGTGTCCAACTTGTATTCGAAAGGCCAAAGTCGGTCTTTATTAAGATAAGGAAAGATATTTTTACATGAACCACCATCCCGGGAGCACCGGAAGCCCAATAGCTAGTCAGGGCACTGGACGAACCAGTGACAAGTCCAACACAGACAGGCATCACCTGCAGGCCAACTAAAAAGCCATGGTGGTGGCGAAGCAGCTCGCCTCCCACCAGGCTCTCAGGTCCTCGATGATCATGCTCACCACTCCAGCCGGGTCTCTAGCTTGTATTGCTTCCAATTTGATTAAATTGCATCTGCTTAGCTTACACATTATACCTTTGGATATGACATGCCTTCCTATTTTTGGTACATACAACTACATCTGTCTATTATCCATGTTCTTACATCAAACTAATGTTCTTGTGTATCCCTCATCAATCACTTATGATGAGACAGTCAGGCCAATGGATTACTGTGACAAAATATCCTCTTTTAAAGAATGTAGTGTCAGCCTCCCACATGATTCTCAAGAAACAACTTTGCTAGATAAATATAGTCAACGTAGATCTATAGTTTGATGACCGCATTGTTTGGGAACATAGTAATTTCAAAAAAAATCCTACGAACACGCAAGATCATGGTAATGCATAGCAACGAGAGGGGAGAGTGTGTCCACGTACCCTCGTAGACCGAAAGCGGAAGCGTTAGAACAACGCGGTTGATGTAGTCGTACGTCTTCACGATCCACCGATGGTATGGCACCTCTGCTGACTCCACACGATCAGCTCGGCGACGTCCCACGAACTCACGATCCAGTAGAGCTTCGAGGGAGAGCTTCGTCAGCACGACGGCGTGATGACGGTGATGATGAAGTTACCAACGCAGGGCTTCACCTAAGCACCACTACGATATGACCGAGGTGGATTATGGTGGAGGGGGCACCGCACACGGCTAAGAGATCAATGATCAACTTGTGTGTCTATGGGGTGCCCCCTCCCCCGTATATAAAGGAGTGGAGGAGGGGAAGGGCCGGCCCTCTACTATGGCGCGCCCTGGGGACTCCTACTCCCATCGGGAGTAGGATTCCCCCCCTTCCAAGTAGTAGGAGTAGGAGAGAAGGAAGGGGAAGAGAGAAGATAAGGAAGGAGGGGGCGCAGCCCCTCCCCCTAGTCCAATTCGGACTAGGCCTTGGGGGGCGCGTGGCCTGCACTAGGCAGCCCCTCTCTCTCTCCCCCCTAAAGCCAAATAAGGCCCATATACTGCCCGGCGAATTCCCGTAACTCTCCGGTACTCCGATAAATACCCGAACCACTCAGAACCTTTCTGATGTCCGAATATAGCCTTCCAATATATCGATCTTTATGTCTCGAACATTTCGAGACTCCTCGTCATGTCCCTGATCTCATCCGGGACTCCGAACAACCTTCGGTACATCAAAACACATAAACTCATAATACCAATCGTCACCGAACGTTAAGCGTGCGGACCCTACGGGTTCAAGAACTATGTAGACATGACCGAGACTCATCTCCGGTCAATAACCAATAGCGGAACCTGGATGCTCATATTGGCTCCTACATATTCTACGAAGATCTTTATCGGTCAAACTGCATAACAACATACGTTGTTCCCTTTGTCATCGGTATGTTACTTGCCCGAGATTCGATCGTCGGTATCTCAATACCTAGCTCAATCTCGTTACCGGCAAGTCTCTTTACTCGTTTGATAATGCATCATCCTACAACTAACTCATTTGTCACATTGCTTGCAAGGCTTAGAGTGATGTGCATTACCGAGAGGGCCCAGAGATACCTCTCCAACAATCGGAGTGACAAATCCTAATCTCGATCTATGCCAACTCAACAAGTACCATCGGAGACACCTATAGATCACCTTTATAATCACCCAGTTACGTTGTGACATTTGGTAGCACACAAAGTGTTCCTCCGGTAATCGGGAGTTGCATAATCTCATAGTTATAGGAACATGTATAAGTCATGAAGAAAGCAATAGCAATAAACTAAAATGATCAAGTGCTAAGCTAACGGAATGGGTCAAGTCAATCACATCATTCTCCTAATGATGTGATCCCGTTTATCAAATGACAACTCATGTCGATGGCTAGGAAACTTAACCATCTTTGATCAACAAGCTAGTCAAGTAGAGGCATACTAGTGACACTCTATTTTTTCTATGTATTCACACATGTATTATGTTTTCGGTTAATACAATTCTAGCATGAATAATAAACATTTATCATGAAATAAGGAAATAAATAATAACTTTATTATTGCCTCTAGGGCATATTTCCTTCAGTCTCCCACTTGCACTAGAGTCAATAATCTAGTTCACATCGCCATGTGATTTATCACCAATAGTTCTCATCACCATGTGATTAGTTCACATTGCCATGTGACTAATATCCAAAGGGTTTTACTAGAGTCAATAATCTAGTTCACATCACTATGTGATTAACACCCAAAGAGTACTAAGGTGTGATCATGTTTTGCTTGTGAGAGTAGCTTAGTCAACGGGTCTGTCACATTCAGATCCGTATGTATTTTGCAAATTTCTATTTCTACAATGCGCTGCATGGAGCTACTTTAGCTAATTGCTCCCACTTTCAATATGTATCCAGATTGAGACTTAGAGTCATCAGGATTTGTGTCAAAACTTGTGTCGATGTAACCCTTTACGACGAACCTTTTGTCACCTCCATAATCAAGAAACATATCCTTATTCCAGGATAATTTTGACCGATGTTCAGTGATCTACTCCTAGATCACTATTGTACTCCCTTGTCAAAATCAGTGTAGGGTATACAATAGATCTGGTACACAGCATGGCATACTTTATAGAACCTATGGCTGAGGCGTAGGGAATGACTTTCATTCTCTTTCTATCTTCTGTCGTGGTCGGGCTTTGAGTCTTACTCAATTTTACACCTTGTAACACGGGCAAGAACTCTTTCTTTGACTGTTCCATTTTGAACTACTTCAAAATCTTGTCAAGGTATGTACTCATTGAAAAAACTTATCAAGCGTCTTGATCTATCTCTATAGATCTTGATGCTCAATATATAAGCACCTTCACTGAGGTCTTTCTTTGAAGAACTCCTTTCAAATACTCCTTTATGCTTTCCAGAAAATTCTACATTATTTCCGATCAACAATATGTCATTCACATATATTTATCAGAAATGTTGTAGTGCTCCCACTCACTTTCTTGTAAATATAGGATTTACCGCAAGTCTGTATAAAACTATATGCTTTGATCAATTCATCAAAGCGTATATTCCAACTCCAAGATGCTTGCACCAGTCCATAGATGGATCGCTGGAGCTTGCACATTTTGTTAGCACCTTTAGGATCGACAAAACCTTCTGGTTGCATCATATACAACTCTTCTTTAAGAAATCCATTAAGGAATGTAGTTTTGACATCCATTTGCCAGATTTCATAAAATGTGGCAATTTGCTAACATGATTCGGACAGACTTAAGCATTGCTACGAGTGAGAAAATCTCATCGTAGTCAACACCTTGAACTTTGTCAAAACCATTTTCGACAAGTCTAGCTTTGTAGATAGTAACACTACTATCAGCGTCCGTCTTCCTCTTGAAGATCCATTTATTTTCTATGGCTTGCTGATCATCGAGCAAGTCAACCGAAGTCCACACTTTGTTCTCATGCATGGATCCCATCTCAGATTTCATGGCCTCAAGCCATTTCGCAGAATCTGGGCTCATCATCGCTTCCTCATAGTTCGTAGATTCGTCATAGTTAAGTAACATGACCTCCAGAACATGATTACCGTACCACTCTGGTGCGGATCTCACTCTGGTTGACCTACAAGGTTCGGTAGTAACTTGATCTGAAGTTACATGATCATCATCATTAGCTTCCTCACTAATTGGTGTAGGAGTCACAGGAACAGATTTCTGTGATGAACTACTTTCCAATAAGGGATCAGGTACAGTTACCTCATCAAGTTCTACTTTCCTCCCACTCACTTCTTTCGAGAGAAACTCCTTCTCTAGAAAGGATCCATTCTTAGCAACGAATGTCTTACCTTCGGATCTGTGATAGAAGGTGTACCCAACTGTCTCCTTTGGGTATCCTATGAAGACACATTTCTCTGATTTTGGGTTTGAGCTTATCTGGATGAAACTTTTTCACATAAGCATCGCAACCCTAAACTTTAAGAAACGACAACTTTGGTTTCTTGCCAAACAACAGTTCATATTGTGTCGTCTCAACGGATTTAGATGGTGCCCTATTAACGTGAATGCAGCTGTCTCTAATGCATAGCCCCAAAACGATAGTGGTAAATTGGTAAGAGACATCATAGATTGCACTATATCCAATAAAGTACGGTTATGACGTTCGGACACACCATTATGCTGTGGTGTTCCAGGTGGCATGAGTTTGTGAAACTATTCCACATTGTTTTAATTGAAGGCCAAACTCGTAACTCAAATATTTGCCTCTATGATCAGATCATAGAAACTTTATTTTCATGTTACGATGATTCTCTACTTCACTCTGAAAATCTTTGAACTTTTCAAGTGTTTCAGACTTGTGTTTCATCAAGTAGATATACACATATCTGCTCAAATCATCTATGAAGGTCAGAAAACAATGATACCCGCCATGAGCCTCAGCACTCATTGGACCGCATACATCGGTATGTATTATTTCCAATAAGTCAGTGGCTCGCTCCATTGTTCCGGAGAACGTAGTCTTAGTCATCTTGCCCATGAGGCATGGTTCGCAAACATCAAGTGATTCATAATCACGTGATTCCAAAAGCCCATCAGCATGGAGTTTCTTCATGCGCTTTACACCAATATGACCTTAACGGCAATGCCACAAATAAGTTGCACTATCATTATTAACTTTGCATCTTTTGGCTTCAATATTATGAATATGTGTATCACTACGATCGAGATTCAATAAACCATTTATATTGAGTGTATGACCGTAGAAGGTTTTATTCATGTAAATAGAACAACAATTATTCTTTGACTTAAATGAATAACCATATTGCAATAAACATGATCTAATCATATTCATGCTCAATGCAAACACCAAATAACATTTATTTTAGGTTCAGCACTAATCCCGAAGGTAAAGGGAGTGTGCGATGGTGATCTTATCAACCTTGGAATCACTTCCAACACAAATCATCACCTCGCCCTTAACTAGTCTCTGTTTATTTTGCAACTCCTATTTCGAGTTACTACTCTTAGCAACTGAACTAGTATCAAATACTGAGGGGTTGCTATAAACACTAGTAAAGTACACATTAATAACATGTATATCAAATGTACCTTTGTTCACTTTGCCATCCTTCTTATCTTCCAAATTCTTGGGGTAGTTCCGCTTCCAGTGACCAGTCCCTTTGAAGTAGAAGCACTTAGTCTCAGGCTTAGGTCCAGACTTGGGCTTCTTCACTTGAGCAGCAACTTGATTGTCGTTCTTCTTGAAGTTCCCCTTCTTCCCTTTGCCCTTTTTCTTGAAACTAGTGGTCTTGTCAACCATCAACACTTGATTTTTTTATTTCTACCTTCACCGATTTTAGCATCGCGAAGAGCTTGGGAATTGTTTTCGTCATCCCTTGCATATTATAGTTCATCACGAAGTTCTAGTAACTTGGTGATAGTGACTAGAGAACTTTGTCAATTACTATCTTATCTAGAAGACTAACTCCCACTTGATTCAAGCAATTGTAGTACCCAGACAATCTGAGCACATGCTCACTGGTTGAGCTATTCTCCTCCATCTTGTAGGCAACGTACTGTCAGAGGTCTCATACCTCTCGACAGGGGCATGAGTATGAAATACCAATTTCAACTCTTCGAACATCTTATATGCTCCATGGCGTTCAAAAAAAATTTGAAGTCCCGGTTCTAAGCCATAAAGCATGGTGCACTAAACTATCAAGTAGTCATCATACCGCGATTTTTTCAAAAATTTCATAACGTCTGCATCTGCTCCTGCAATAGTTCTGTTACCTAGCGGTGCACCAAGGACATAATAGTTCTATGCAGCAATGAGGATAATCCTCAGTTGACGGAGCTAGTCCGCATCTTTGCTACTAACATCTTTGTACTTATTTTTTTCTAGGAAAATATCAAAAATAAACGGCGAATTACATCGCGAGCTATTGATCTACAACATAGATAGACATGCAAAATACCATCAGGTACTAAGTTCATGATAAATTAAAGTTCAATTAATCATATTACTTAAGAACTCCCACTTAGATAGACATCCCTCTAATCATCTAAGTGATCACGTGATCCAAATCAACTAAACCATGTCCGATCATCACATGAGATGGAATAGTTTTCAATGGTGAACATCACTATGTTGATCATATCTACTATATGATTCACGCTCGACCTTTCGGTCTTAGTGTTCCGAGGCCATATCTACATATGCTAGGCTCGTCAAGTTTAACCCGAGTATTCTACGTGTGCAAAACTGGCGTGCACCCGTTGTATGCGAACGTAGAGCTTATCACAACCGATCATCACGTGCTGTCTCGGCACGACGAACTTTGGCAATGGTGCATACTCAGGGAGAACACTTGTACCTTGAAATTTAGTGAGAGATCATCTTATAATGCTACCGTCAATCAAAGCAGAATAAGATGCATAAAGGATAAACATCACATGCAATCAATATAAGTGATATGATATGGCCATCATCATCTTGTGCCTTTGATCTCCATCTCCAAAGCACTGTCATGATCACCATCATCACCGGCTTGACACCTTGATCTCAATCGGAGCATCAATGTCGTCTCGCCAACTATTGCTACTACGACTATCGCTACCGCTTAGTGATAAAGTAAAGCAGTTACAGGGCGGTTGCATTGCATACAATATAGCGACAACCATATGGCTCCTGCCAGTTACCGATAACTTTGTTACAAACCATGATCATATCATACAATAAAATATAGCATCATGCCTTGACCATATCACATCACAACATGCCCTACAAAAACAAGTTAGACGTCCTCTACTTTGTTGTTGCAAGTTTTACGTGGCTGCTACGGGCTAAGCAAGAACCGTTCTTACCAACGCATCAAAACCACAATGATATTTCGTCAAGTTAGTGTTGTTTTAACCTTCAACAAGGACTGGCCGTAGTCACACCCGATTCAGCTAAAGTTGGAGAAACTGACACCCGCCAGCCACCTGTGTGCGAAGCACATCGGTAGAACTAGTCTCGCGTAAGCGTACGCGTAATGTCGGTCCGGGCCACTTCATCCAACAATACCGCCCAATCAAAGTATGACATGCTGGTAAGCAGTATGACTAGTATTGCCCACAACTCACTTGTGTTCTACCCGTGCATATAACATCAACGCATAAACCTAGCTCGGATGCCACTGTTAGGTTACGTAGTACTTTCAAAAAAATTCCTACGAACACACAAGATCATGGTGATGCATAGCAACGAGAGGGGAGAGTGTGTCCACGTACCCTCATAGACCGAAAGCGGAAGCGTTAGAACAACGCGGTTGATGTAGTCGTACGTCTTCATGATCCACCGATCCTAGCACCGAAGGTACGGCACCTCCGCGGACTGCACACGTTCAGCTCGGCAACGTCCCACGAACTCAAGATCTAGTAGAACTTCGAGGGAGAGCTTCGTCAGCACGACGGCGTGATGACGGTGATGATGAAGTTACTGACACAGGGCTTCGCCTAAACACCGCTATGATAAGACCGAGGTGGATTATGGTGGAGGGGGACACCGCACACAGCTAAGAGATCAATGATCAACTTGTGTGTCTATGGGGTGCCCCCCTCCCCCGTATATAAAGGAGTGGAGGAGGGGAAGGGCCGGCCCTCTACTATGGCGCGCCCTGGGGAGTCCTACTCCCATCGGGAGTAGGATCCCCCCCCCTTCAGAGTAGTAGGAGTAGGAGAGAAGGAAGGGGAAGATAGAAGAGAAGGAAGGAGGGGGCGCAGCCCCTCCACCTAGTCCAATTCGGACTAGGCCTTGGGGGGGCACGTGACCTGCCCTAGGCAGCCCCTCTCTCTCCCCTAAAGCCCAATAAGGCCCATATACTCCCCGGCGAATTCCCATAACTCTCCGGTACTCCGATAAATACCCGAACCACTCGGAACCTTTCTGATGTCCGAATATAGCCCTCCAATATATCGATCTTTACGTCTCGAACATTTCGAGACTCCTCGTCATGTCCCTGATCTCATCTGGGACTCCGAACAACCTTCGGTACATCAAAACACATAAACTCATAATACCGATCATCACCGAACGTTAAGCGTGCAGACCCTATGGGTTCGAGAACTATGTAGACATGACCGAGACTCATCTCTGGTCAATAAGCAATAGCGGAACCTGGATGCTCATATTGGCTCCTACATATTCTACGAAGATCTTTATCGGTCAAACCGCATAATAACATATGTTGTTCCCTTTGTCATCGGTATGTTACTTGCCCGAGATTCGATCATCGGTATCTCAATACCAAGCTCAATCTCGTTACCGGCAAGTCTCTTTACTCGTTCTATAATGCATCATTCCGCAACTAACTCATTAGTCACATTGCTTGGAAGGCTTATAGTGATGTGCATTACCGAGAGGGCCCAGAGATACCTCTCCGAAAATCGGGGTGACAAATCCTAATCTCGATCTATGCCAACTCAACAATTACCATCGGAGACACCTGTAGAGCACCTTTATAATCACCTAGTTACGTTGTGATGTTTGGTATCACACAAAGTGTTCCTCCGGTAATCGGGAGTTGCACAATCTCATAGTTATAGGAACATGTATAAGTCATGAAGAAAGCAATATCAGTAAACTAAAACGATCAAGTGCTAAGCTAACGGAATGGGTCAAGTCAATCACTTCATTCTCCTAATGATGTGATCCCGTTTATCAAATGACAACTCATGTCTATGTCTTGGAAACTTAACCATCTTTGATCAACGAGCTAGACAAGTAGAGGCATAATAGTGACACTCTGTTTTGTCTATGTATTCACACATGTATTATGTTTCCGGTTAATACAATTCTAGCAATAATAATAAACATTTATCATGAAATAAGGAAATAAATAGTAACTTTATTATTGCCTCTAGGGCATATTTCCTTCACGCATTTCCCCTACACCACCATCGCAGGTGCTTGCTCTAACTTGGCAGCGTGACATGTGGTTGCATGTTGCATATAGTGTCTAGATTGTAATTCTTCCAATCTGGTTAAATTGCATGTTATATTCTTCTTAGTTTATACATTATACATGTTAATGTGACATGCCTTCCTGTTTTTGGTACATAGTACATCTGTCTATTAAGCATGTCCTTACATAAAACTACTGTTTTTTATCCCGCATCAATCAATTATGATGAAACACCTTTAGTATATGCAGAGTGATATTGGTTGCATCTTTCATATGATTTATAGCATGCACTGCTTCTAATTTTTTGAAACGCCATTTATGATGGGACGGTTTTAACTTGGCAGTCATATTGGTTACATCTTTCACGTGGTGTGTAGCTTGCATTGCTTCTAATTTGTTGAAATGGCTTCTGCTTAGTTTACACAAATAGTTGTGAATATGCCATGTCGTCCTGTTTTTCATACATATTCCATCCTCGTAACATGTGTTCTCCTTACATCAAAGTAGTGATTGTCAATATCATGCATGAATGAGTTCTAAAGAGTGAATTTAATTGCTTTTTCTTGTCGGTTTGACTTGACAATGCACAATCAATAAAGCGGAATGAATTTAGCAAGGCAGTGGATAAAGGTGCTCCTTCCAAAGAACTGAAATGGAGGGCCTCTATAGATTCTACTCCGCCATCCCCCCAAGAAGATTTGCAAGACAATACATGCATAGACACTCAACGTAGCTGGGTTGATGATGAGCACGTCTCCCCTAGTGCACCATCATAGGTGCTCCCTCTAACTTGGCACTGTTATATGTGGTTGCATGTTATGTATGATGTCTAGCTTGTATTGCTTCTAATTTTGTTGAATTCCATCTGCTTACTTTACACATTATACTTGTGAATAAGACACGTGTTCCTGTTTCTAGAACATACAATATCTATCTATCACACCATGTTCTTACATCAAAGTACTACAATTGTGTAACCTGCAACAATCACTTATCATAAGACACGTTTAACTTGGGAGTGTGATATAGGTTGCATCTCGCATTAATTTCTAGCTTGTACTGCTTCTAATTGCTTGAAATGGCGCTAACGAGACAGTTTTAACTTGGTAGAGTGATATTCGTTGCATCTTTCGTATGGTGTCCAGCTTTCATTGCTTCTAATTTGTTGAAATGCCTTCTTCTTAATTTGTTGCTTGAGGGTGAGCCACGGGACCTCTCGGAGGCCTACACCCTGCTGTACCGCCGTGCCGACAGGGAGGCACTTGTCGCTGCCATGGCAATCTTTAATGAGTTGGGGCTCGCGTCGCCCGCGCACCCCAACTCCCCAGTGCCGGTGTCCTCCGGCGACAGCGTTGGCAAAGACGGCATGGAGGACTCGGGGGCGACCGAGGATGGTGTGGCAGAGATCTCTCCCCCATCACAAAGCAAACTTCTCCATGGCTTCGCCTACAACGACGACGCTGACGAGCCCCCGGCCGTGTTATCCCTGCTCTCCACTTGGGTCCTCACGAGGTTAGGGGCCACTCCTCAGGCCCGGCAAAGGTTGGGCCAAGCAACACCAAAGAAGAGCGGGGCATCACCTCCTCCGAGGGGCGCCCCTCTCGCCGCTGGAGCGGACGCGGTTCTGCGGGCCCTGGCCCCTAAGGGCGACTCCTCCTCCCTGCCAGGTGGCATCGTCACCCCGAGGATGACTGAAGAGCACCCCGCCAACTCCCGCGGCCCAACCAAGGCCGTGCCAAGGAAAAGTCGGGGTTACCATGCCCCGGCCAAGAAGGAGAAGAAGAGGGCGTACATCGACCCCGACGAGTAAGCATCTTACCTTATTTTGTTCAGCGCATATTTATACCATGCTCACAGCACTCCCCCTTGATGACCATGATGGGCATCATGGTGAAGAAGAGGAAGGAAAAAGCCTGGGCTCCGGTGGCCACCTCTTGCCGCAGCTGCAGCGACTACGGCGCAGGCGGGGGAGGATGTCCTACATCTCCTCGCGGCGGAGCAGCCCCCCTCAGGACATGGTGGTGCAGCTTTGGGAGGAGTCTGCCCCCGCATGTTCGTAGGTTGCGGGACCGTCCATCCCTATCATGCTCGAGGGGGGCTCGGAGCCTGTGGCGCCTCAAGAAGTCCTCGCTACTCTCCAGTGGTGGAGACTGCCGGCAGGCTTGTGCCGCCTCTTTCCCAGGCACTCGTGCTAGCGGACCGCGGGCCCCTTATCAGGCATGGCGCTCTGGACGACGCCCACACCGCGCTGGAGAAGCTCCGTGCCGATCTTCAAGACGCCGGCAAGTGCCTCATGAGGGAGCGCATAGGGCTTATCTCTGGGTGGCTCCAGGCTGACACGTCTGTAAAGTTGGCCTGGGGCCAGGCCGAGGCCGCTGCCGCAGAAAGCATGAAGGAGCACGCTGAGGCCAAGGAGGCTCATGACACAGCATTGGCGAACACTGCATCCACCGAGGAGCGCCACGCCGAGGCAGAGGCCAAGATGAAGGCCCTCCAGGAGGAACAAGCCTCGCGCAACCAAAGGCTCCAGCAGCAGGAGGAGTACCTGAAGGTCCGTGAGGCGAGGCTCGTTGATCGCGACGCCAAGCTGGCCCAGGTGCCACCGATCTGCCTGGACGCGCTAGAGAAAGAGGTGGCCGATGCCCAGGCAACTCATGCTCGGTACATCTCTGAGATGGCAACCTAGCCGGAGGCCAGGGAGAAGGTGCTCGCCGCCGCTGAGAAGGACGTTGTCATAGGACGCGAGGCCTTCCACTCCCTTGAGCTCAGATTTCATGAGGCGCTTCGCTCCATCCACGAGGGAGGGTACGCAGAACCGCTGGCAACTCCGGAGGATGGCCTTGCAGGGCTCCTCCCCATGTTGGCTGAAGCGCTTAAGGGTGCAGCCGCTGAAGTGGACTCCTTCTTGGAGGCGGAGTCGCTCGCTATTCACCGTGGCCGCGACGCGCGTCTTCAGCCATCTCTACCTTCAGGACCCAAGCTTCAACCTTGACATGCTGATCCATTCGATGGCTCCTGAGTCCCGTGCCAATGCTGCGGAGGCTGTGAAGTATCATGTAGACACCGTGTTGAAGAAGGTCCTCTACGTCCCCGTCCGAAGGCTCTGGCAGCAGAGGTTGGGGTGGCGCTGATGCCGGCGGCAACGATGTTGACGACAGGCTTCCGGCGACTAGGGCGAGTGGCGGCTATGGCCAAGGCAGCGGCGGTGCTTCTTCCTAACTTTACCCCTGCAATCATTTACCATGCCTCGTGGAGGCGTAAAACTTCCGCTTGAACTAGGGGAACACTTGTGCTTGTAATAACTGTTAGGGCTCTGCGATTTACTTGGTTTCCTTCCTGTTTGCTTTTGTGATTTGCGTCGGGAGGGCCCAGCCCCGCACATACCTCAACCGCCGTTGGGGCGTCCGGATCGCCAGGACGACACCAAGGGGTGAGGGGGTACTTGACTAGTGAGGCCCTTGAGTCGCGATGCTCAGGAGCTCCCCCTTGACATGCGAGAAGGAAGCGTAAGCAATGGCGAGGTCAATCCAGAGCCCCCAAACCTTTCCTCGCCAGCTTTTTCCTGGGAGGGACGCGAGAAGACCAAGTACCCGGACTTGGTAGGGTGGCGTGCGGTATGTGTCGGCGTCCTGAGAATGGGGATCCCCAGACTTGCCTGCCTGCGGCCCACGGCGTGGCTCCACGAGCGGCCTGGTACGGCTCATCTTCACCAGCAAACACTCAAGACCCTCGCGAGGGGCCAAGCCCCGTGAGGCAGGCGACACAAGACCTCCTTGGGGGCGGCCTCACCTGGCTGGCTCGTGAGGGGCGGAGAGATCAAGGCAAGGGGCACCTCGCGAGTTTCCTGTGATGCAAGCCATGACGACCAAGGCCAGGTGGGCACCAGGCGGGCGCCAGCGCGCGCAGTGTACTCATTTCCTCTTTGGTGCTAAAGAGGCAGGCGCAGGCGAGGAGTCCCGAGGCATCAGGCAAAGGTTTCCATATCGGTGCAACAAGACCAAGACCAGCAGGATGGCAGGACGGAGGTCACGATGGTGCCCAGGACAGCGTCACCACCAGAGCCTTTGGCAGGCGAAGACCACCTTTTGTCAGGATAGCTCATACTAGTTGTCCCCCTTCAAATTGGCCGTTGTGGGATCCCTTCCCGCCTAATATTTGGGGAGAGGACACAGGCCTCTATAAATAGGACTAGCCACCACCTTAGCAAAGGGAGGACGGAGGGTGGATCATTCAGATCATCCTCATCCACACAAGCTTATCGAGCCCAAGAACACATCTCCTCAGGAGGTTGTTCTTCCCTTGTACTTGTTCATCCTTAGCCTACGAGGCAATCCACCACACCACACTGGAGTAGGGTATTACACCACATCGGTGGCCCGAACCAGTATAAACCATGTGTCCTTTGTTCTTCGAGTTCGACATGCTGAGCTTTGAGATCATGGTGAGAGCGTGAGTTAGTAGAGGAGAGATCTTCGTGCGCACCCGAGAGTTGGAACCTCAAGGGTTTTACCGGAACCCGAAATCCGACATTTGGCGCACAAGGTAGGGGTGCGCTGAAGCTTTCCTTTCGTCGATCCACGTTCCACCGCTCCACCGCATCCATGGCAGACGCACGTCGAGCCCGGGTCAAGCGTCGGGCCGCCCGTGTCGCTCAGACAGCTCATGTCGGCGGGCCTCCCCATCGTTCTTCGTCACCCGCCGCCACTGGCCCGGCGGGAAATGAGTAGCAAGCATCTTCGTTGCACCCCTCGGTGCAGCGAGACGGCCGCACCGCCACCCCGTCGCTGACTCCGGCCGGCTCACCGTCTCACGCTCGTCGCGTGCCCACGGACGCGCAGGCCGCGCTGCTCATGGCACGCGAGCTCCTGCGCTACTGCCCGGTCGACGACCTCTACGAGGACTGGTTGGACCGCATCACCGAGCTCATCAGCGCTGCTAGGGGCTCTCCCGCACCGTCCCTCTCACTGCCTCACCCTCCGCCAGCCGTGGGCGACGTGGATCACGGAACGCCTCCACCACCTCCACACCAAGACGCCGCCCTGACGCCGAGGCACCCCCCCCCCGGCGCGACCCACCGCGTCGGGCGCCCGCGCGAGAAGAAGGAAGCTTCCAAGAGGTTCCCCGGCCGCAAGAAAACGCTCATGCGCTCCCGACGCCACCACGACAAGACCGCGTGCCGCCTGCGGTGGCGGTGCACGGACATCAAGGGCAGGCTCCGCCTCTGCAAAGGGCCCCGGTGGCCACAGTAGGCTGCCGCGCCTTCACTCCAGAGCTGCGTAGCATCGTCTGGCCGAGTAAGTTCAAGCCAGACCTGCCCCCTCACTACGACGGCACCCCCAACCCTGCAGAGTTCTTGCAGCTCTACGAGCTGAGCATCGAGGCGGCCAACGGCGATGAGAAAGTCATGGCAAACTGGTTCCCCATGTCTCTCAAGGATGGTGCTCGCTCGTGGCTCCTGAACTTGCCCCCGGGGTCGATCTCTTCTTGGGGTGAGATGCGCGACCGCTTCGTCACCAACTTCCAGGGCACTCGCGACCGCCCTCCGGCCGCGGGTGACCTGCACCGCATCAAGCAATAGCCAGGAGAGACTCTGCAGAACTACATCCAGCGCTTCAACAGCGTTCGCCTCAAGATCCCCAAGGTGATGGACGAGGCCATCATTTTAGCATTTTCCGATGGCGTCCGCGACATCAAGATGAAGGAGGAGCTCGCCATCCACGAGGAGCTATGCATGGCTCTAGAGCTATTCAACATGGCGACCAAGTGCGCAAGAGCTGAGGGAAGGGTGCCTTTCCCTCCTCGAGCTCCCTGCTACCGACCCAGAGGAGAAGAAAGCCAAGGCCAAGGACGTGAAGCGCAAGGGGGTGGCCGTGCTCGCGGCGGAGCCAGACACGAAGCGCGGCCGGGACCACCCCGAGTAGTACAAGAGCAGCTGTCCGTTCTGCGCCTTGCACAATGTGCACAGCCACAACACCAATGATTGTCAAGAGCTCAGGGCCATTCGAGATGGACGCTTCGGTCGACGCCCCGAGCGCAGCGACCGGACTACGGCCGAGGAGGAGGACAAAGTGGAGGACGTTGGGATGATCGCAGCCCCCGCCAGGAGTGGCGCGACCGGCCTCATGAGGACCGCTGGCAGGACCAGCCTCGTGAGGGCGCATGGAGGGATCAGCCTCGCGAGGGCCGCCCTCAGGGCAATGCTGGTCTCCCTCCACTGCCGCCACCACCAACAAGGAACGACGACCACCATCAAGACGAGGGGTTAGGGGCTTCCAGGAACCACGCGCTATCGCCTGCATCTTGAGCGGAGCTCAAGCCCCAGCATCCCAGCGTGTCTCAAGTAGTTCGCTTGCGAGGTCAATGCGGCTCTTCCGAGGCTCGAGGCCACGCGCCCGCTCAGGTGGTCGAAGTGCGCCATCACCTTCAGCTCGTCGGACCAGCTCAAGTGTGCGGCGACTGCTGGCGCCCTCCCGATGCTCTGCTCGCCCGTCATCAGCAATGTCCAAGTCACCAAGAACCTCATCGACGGTGGTGCAGGGCTTAACGTCCTGTCCGTAAGACATTCGACAGCCTCCAAGTGGCATACAATCAGCTACAGCCTACCCAGCCCTTCTCAGTAGTGACCGACGGCTCCACCACCCCGATAGGGCAGGTCCGGCTCCCTGTCACCTTTGGCCAGCGCGACAACTACCGCACCGAGCTCATCGACTTCGACGTAGCCCACATCCGTCTACCGTACAACGCCATCCTTGGGTACCCAGCATTAGCCAAGTTCATGGCAGTGACCCACCACGGCTACAACATCCTCAAGATGCCAGGAAGCGGCGGAATCATCACAGTCCCCTGCAAAGAAAGAGATGCGGTGTGCTCCCTGGAGCGCGCCTTCCAAGCCACGGCAATCGAAGACCCTGATAGCGTGGGCATCCAATACCCTCCTGAGGCCATCCTCAAGAAGAAGAAGCAACTACTCCGCACAGGGCCTCAGGAGAGCGGCGTCCCTAGCGGCGCCACCTCAGGATCAGCGCCCGCACCTGGGGCGCCTCCCTCCCTCGCATAGGAAGGTGCTCCCAGCGCCCTCCTCGGGCGAGGCTTGGGGGCTATCTTCTGGAGGGCCTCAGACCTAGTCAATATCACGAGGGAGGCGCTCGGGCACCACGTGGAGGCGTGCTTCGCGGCACGTTTCCCTCAGCAGGGCACTGGGCGAGGAGCGCCTGGTGCTCAGGAGTTCATTACCAAGACCACTCAGGAGCTACAAGATGCAAGAGCCATGCGCGGCGACCGCCGCCCACCACCCAGCGTAGCTCCCCATCCTGGCGAGAACGGCGGGCTGCGCATCTGCATCGACATCCCAGGACTCAACTAGGCCACATCTCAGGAGCGCTTCTGGCCTTCGCGCGTCGGGCGGTGCGAGGGTCCACCTCACAGCCATGTTCGCATGCCATTTGGCCTGCCGAGCGTGGCAGCCGCCTTCTAGCACAACCTACGGAGCATCCGGGCGGCTTAGGAGGCCAGGCACCACGCAGTCTTAGCAGAGATGGCAGCGGTCCTCAAGGAACCGCCCGAGCCCCTAGAGCCTCCAGAGGCTCAGGGCCCTGGCGGCTCATGAGGAGCAGCTCCTTCATCACGCGTCTTCAGCTACCTCAACACTCCTTCGACAACGGAACCAGGTGACATTTTCCAAGTTTATTCAGCTGGGAGCGCCCCTCGGGCTGCATTATTCCTAGGTCGCACGGGCCTGCCCCTGCGGCGTGTATCCTTTTGCATCTTTAGCTTACTCTACTGGGGGTGCCACTCGGGTTGCATCATCCCCAGGCCGCTCGAGTCCGTCCCAGTGGCATGTATCGTTCCTGCATCTACATGAACTAGTTTGCTTCCTCGCATGAGTTATCCATGGTTATCACCTGGTTGATTGTCACCCACCGCGGCTGCCCGCGTCGCCGATCGGCCCCTTGCTCATCCCGCAGTGGAGGCTACTCATGCTGGCACGGCGCTTGTGCTCGGGTCCGTCCCTGCAACGCTCACAAATCTGAGCGGTCGAGCTCTGGCTCGCGGCACTCCCCATGCACGTCACCTCGCCAGGCCCTCAGTGCCTTCATCTTCTTGCGGAACGACCAGTGGCAGATCGGCAAGCATGGTTGCAATTTGTATCCCTCCTCGTGCTAACACTGTAGGAACCTCCTGAGGGCGACAGCACGCGGCACCGCGGGCTCCTTCTTTTCCCATGCAATTCGCTTGCGTGTTGAAGGGGGGGCTCCTGAGCACCGTGACTCAGGAACTCTTACTGGCTCTCCAGCCCTCACCCCCTGGCCTTGACCACGGCACCACGACCTGGCATACCAGCGGCGGATGAGCTCGCTCGAGGGCCGGGACCCGAGGACTTAGAGCACACAGAAGATCACAAAAAAGAGGGGGAGGCCCGCACGGGCTTAACCTGGCCGTCGACGCACGAGTTTGGTGCTGCACAAGGAATCGACTCTAGACTGCAAAGATAAGTTTCGCACCCGGGTCGGCCAAGCGCTACGGCATAGGATTCCCACCTATTGCAGCCTTGTTACGGCGACGTCGCCTCCTTTTCCTACCTTTAGGTAGCTGCTTGCACGCTAAAGGGGACCTCATGAGCATCGCGCCTAGGAGCTCTTACTGGACCTCGGGCCGCTCACCTCCTGGCCTTGACCACGGCATCGCGACCTGGCATACCAGCGACGGCTGTAGCCTGCCTGGGGACCGGTACCTGTCGGCGTAGAGCACCAAGCTACCGCGAAGTTGGAAAGGGGAGACCGAGACGAAGCAAGACATGCATTCATAAATCTTCATAATAGGGATGATATCAACAAAAGGCAATACAGACCCTTTACACGCCCCCCACAGGGTCTGTCTCGATTCCTCGCAGGGAACAAAAGAAGGAGGTTTCTAGGAGCCCTATCTACACGCGCCAACGCCGCCGGCGCCATCATCAACAATGGGCCACGGGAGGTCGGCGCCAACCCCATACAGATCAGCGACGGCGGCGGCCGGACGCTGCGGCTGCGCTCCAGGCACGGCGAGAGCTCGGGGGCACGTAGCTGTCGTCGCTCGTCTCCGGAGTCTCGTAGGGCTCGGGAGAGTCGCTAGATTCGCAAGCGCCACCGCTGCTGCCGGAGGAACCACTGGCGAGGCCAGCGGCAGGCCTGGCTCCTGCTGCAGCGCCGTCCCGGCGACCCCCTCCAGGGCAGCACTCCAAGCGGCGGCCTTCCTCGTCGAAGACCTTGAAGAACATCGTGGAGGCGACGTCTTACTTGAAGTGGATAGCAAGGGCGCCCTCCGTACGGCAAACTCGGGCGACCTCACCCCAGCCGCGGGTCATGAAGATCTTGCCCGGGGAGACGACCTCGACCTCCGCCCCTGTCGCCGGGGCATCGCACTCGGACGTGCTGCAGCCATAGCTCGAGGGGACCCCTCGGCGGCATCTCGGCGGAGAAGACCTGCGGGAAGCGAATCCAAGCGCGTGGAGGCATTGCCGCTCACATCACGAGTTCGCGCGAGGATCCCTCGGCGTGGGTTCCTGGGGCGACGGCGCGCGCCACCATGGCGCGGCGACCACGACCACGGTGTGGACGGCGCTGGTCGCCGCCTCTTCCTCCGGAGCCCTCGGCTTGGGCATACAAAGGCAGAGGATACCCGGGGGGAGGCCGCTCATTCCAAGGCCTCGACACCTCCAGCCTCATGACTATGTCGCGGCGGTGGGCCAGCCTCTTCTTCGGCGGAAGCGGCCCCGGCTCGTCGCAGGGGGGTTTTCCCTTCTCTGCGGCCGAGAATCTCCGTATGGGCACCATGGGTGTCACTGCTAGCAATGAAACAAGGAAGAAGAAGCGAGCGGAACAGGAAGAGATGGGCTATGGGGGCTCCGCCCCCTCCTCCTTTATAGCAGGAGAAGGCCAACCGGCGACCCCCACGATCACAAGTAATGATGGTTTTCTCTGCATGCACCAGGGACTCGTCAAGTCAGGCAGTTGCCGAGGCAGCGTGGGGAAACGGAGACGCCCACGTCCCATCAATCGCCATGCGTCAACCGAAGCCGCAGGCTGTTAGGGCCCGCAGCGCTCCGCACCTGCCCCTTGGCTTCGCCTCAAAGCCAAGTCCGAGCGCACCTTGGGCCCGAGGGCTACTGTCGGCGTCCTGGGAACGGGGGTCCCCAGAATTGCCTGCTTGCGGCCCACGGCATGGCTCCACCAGCGGCCTGGTATGGCCCATCTTCACCAGCAAACACTCAAGACCCTCGCGAGGGGCCAAGCCTCGCGAGGCGGATGACACAAGACCTCCTCGGGGGCGGCCTCACTAGGCTGTATCGCGAGGGGCGGAGAGATCAAGGGAAGGGGCACCTCGTGAGGTTCCTATGACGCAAGCCATGACGACCAAGGCCAGGCGGGCGCTAGGCAGGCGCCAGCGTGCAGTGTACTCATTTCCTCTTTGGTGCTAAAGAGGCAGGCGCAGGCGAGGTGTCCCGAGGCATCAGGCAAAGGTTTCCATATCGGTGCAACAAGACCAAGACCAGCAGGACGGCAGGACGGAGGTCACCGTGGAGCCCGGGACGGCGTCACCACCAGAGCCTTTGGCAGGCGAAGACCACCTTTTGTCAGGATAGCTCGTACTAGTTGTCCCCCTTCGAATTGGCCGTTGTGGGATCCCTTCCCGCCTAATATTTGGGGAGAGGACCCGGGCCTCTATAAATAGGACTAGCCACCACCTTAGCAAAGGGAGGATGGAGGGCGGATCATTCAGATCATCCTAATCCACACAAGCTCATCGAGCCCAAGAACACCTCTCCTCACGAGGTTGTTCTTCCCTTGTACTTGTTCATCCTTAGCCTACGAGGCAATCCACCACACCACACTGGAGTAGGGTATTACACCACATCGGTGGCCCGAACCAGTATAAACCATGTGTCCCTTGTTCTTCGAGTTCGACGTGCTGAGCTTTGAGATCATGGTGAGTGCGTGAGCTAGGGGGAGGAGAGATCTTCGTGCGCACCCCAGAGTTCGAACCTCACGGGTTTTGCCGAAACCCAAAATCCGATAGTATGCCTGGCCTAGGCGTTGCCCCGTGTCCAGCTCCCTCGCGCATACCTCCGGAGGAGAAAGCTGCGCTATAGGACCGTTCAAAGAGCCGAGAGGCTATCCTGAGGTTAGTGCGGCCCCTAGTGCGCCCCAGTTGGAGCATGGTGCTTCCACTTTTGCGTGGGACTAGCCGCTCCTCGATCGTGTCGTCCACCAGCTCGGAGCATGGGGCTTCCACTGGTGCGTGGGCATAGTCACTCCTCGACCATGTCGTCCGCCAGCGCGGAGCTTGGGGCTTCCACTGGTGCGTGGCTGGGAGTTCCCTCTGGGGGAGACTCCAGGGCATGTACAGCCCCGTTCATACACGTGGCTAGCACAGCAGAACTGGAGGAGGTGTATCTGGGCACTCGTGAGCCAGCACGGGACTCACGAGGCCCTACCTCAAGGCGGGTTGCGCCTGATTTTTGCGGCGCGGGGCGCGCTTAAGACACCTGTGGGGCGATGTGGGGGGTCCTGCATCGAATGCCCCTCCAGAGGCTATCGCATCAGAAGGCCGGACACCAATGACCCCAGGAGGTGACATGAATGGGGCCGGCCCGCCAGACAGAGCTCAGCCATTGGTTTTATCGATGCTGCACGGACGAACCCGAGCACAGACGCCGTGCAAAGTCTTCTCATGCAATGATCCCACGGAAAAACAGCCAGCGCACGGCTCCCGCTACCGTGAAGCACCGAACCTCAGTTGTATGAGCTGGGTTGCACGCCCTTACTTGCCCACACACGATTAGCTCATGCGAGAACTAGGCACCAGGGACCACGGAAGGTGATGCGCACGGGAGCTGGCCCATGGGACAAAGCTCGGTCGCTTGGGTTTGTCAATGCTGCAGGGACGGACCCAAGCACAGACGCCGTGCCGGTCCTTAATCATGAGGTTGTCACGGGTGGGTTCGCGAGGGCGCAGCGACATCATAGTGACGAAGCACCGGGCATGCAGTTGAAATACTTGGGGAATTCATAAAGGCAAGGTCAATTCCAATACATGCACGAAAACGATTAAATTGCTGGGCCATGCCCTAGCAGCCTGAGGATGATGCAGCCCAAGGGGCGCCCTCAGTTGAACAAACCATAAAGTCACCTGGCACCATCGTCGTAGAAGCATTGGGGTGGCTGAAGATGCGCGCTGCAGAGATCGCTTCTCATGAGCCACCCGGCTCCTGAGGCCCGGGAGGCTCTGGAGGCCCGGAAAGCTCGCGAGGGTCCGGCACCTCCTCCATCAGGACCGCCTGCCGCCTCGCCTCATGGGCGGCCCTGGCACCTTGCACGAAGCACTGGTACGAGGCGACCATGTTCAGCAGGCCGAACGGCATGCGAACATAGCTGCAGGAGTAGCCCCAACTCCAGCTGGCGCGGGATGGCCAGAAGAGGCCCTTGATAAGCAACCCTGTTCAGGCATGGGATGTTCACGCAGACGCGCAGCTCGCCACCCATGTCAGGGGTCGCGGCTGTGCGTGGTGGTGCGGGGCAACGCTTGCCCACGCATGGCCCGTGCATCCTGAAGCTCTTCGATCGCCTTGGTGATGAACACATGCGCGCTTGGTGCCCCGCGCCTTGCGCCTTGCTCATGGAGGAACGCGTCAAAGCACACCTCCATGTGGTGCTCGAACGCCTCCCTGGTCACACTGGTCAAGTCAGAGGACCTCCAGATTAGAGCCCCCGAGCCTGTCCTAAGGGGGACGCCGGGCGCGCCTTCCTATGCATGGGGGAACGGCACCCCAGCAGTGGGCGCGGGGCCTGAGGCACGATTGGTAGACGCCCCAGCCTCCGGACGGCCCTTGGGGAGGAGCCTCAGGAGGCAGGATGGCGCCCTCATCGTCAGAGTTCTTGATCGCTGCAGCCTGGTAGGCGCGCTCAAGGGAGCACACTGCATCCTTTTCGTCGCAAGCGACCGTGGTGATGCCGCCGCGTCCTGGCATCTTGAGGACGTTGTGACCATGGTGAGTTGTTGCCATGAACTTGGCAAGGGCCGGGTACCCGAGGATGGCATTGTACGGGAGGCGGATGTGGGCGACGTCGAAGTCGATGAGCTTAGTGTGGTAGTTATCACGCTTGCCGACGGTGACTGGGAGGCGCACTTGCTCTAGAGAAACAAACAAACACATCACAGGTTTACAATGTAGTATATGAAACTCATTTTGGTAAACCAGTTCAGTAGTAAGGTGGACAGGATAACAGCATGAAACAAACATATATCTATGTAGTATGGTCACTGTATGGTCTATATCATTCTAGTTTATGTTGCCAAATCAAGATAGATACAGTTTGAATCATATCTATTGAAGACAAAGCAGCATAGATAGAATATAAGTGTGGGAAACTACACAGCAATAACAACAGTTGTAATGTGCATGGCATGAGAACATAACTGTTTATTCAATTGAAACTGAAATCAACATAGAGCAAGTTACAACAGCAAACACATTAAAGAAACAGGTTTAAAACATACCTGTTGCGCCATTGGAGTTTCAATTGCATCCTTCAAATTTGAAATTAGTTGGTATGAGTAAATACAGTGATGCAAGAGCAAAGTAGTATGAACCATAGCTATGGGACCTGACCTGAGAACAATTCTTCTTCTACTTTAAGCGTTGACTTGGGGTTCGGAGTGGTGGTTCTCGTGATTTGGGCACTGTAGTTGCCTTACTAACTGCTCGTGTTTGGGTGCTCTGTGGTGGAGACGGTGTTGTGTCAACGGGAACTGGGTTACTATCTGCTGGGGTTGGGGTTAGAAGGGGTGTAGCTGGTTCTCTGTCCAACTGGGTAGGGGTACAATCTGCGTGAGTCTGGATTATGTGTGGTGGGGCTGGTTCTTGGGCAAGTACAACCGTGGTTCTATCTCCATCGACAGGTAGCACGATCTTTTCTGAAGACCGTGTTTTTACTCCCACAGATACTGCCATCACCCCCTCCAATTGAAATGGCTGATAAACAAGAAAAGTAATTGAATGTACAGACATTGTAAGATAGACAGGTGCAATGGATAGTAGGGAAGAAAACAGGGCATGAAATAATTCACATTTATGTTGTCTAACCAAACAGAATAGCAGGACATAATTTCACATATATGATGGCTAATTAAACAGGATAGCATGACACAATTTCACATGTATGATGGCTAACTAAACAGGATAGAATGACATACTTCAAAATATGATGACTATGTAAACAGGATGACATGATATAACTATACGATGTGTCTATTAAAGTGGTTGGCATGCCATAAATCACAAACATGCCGTCGATGGAAACATGATGGCATGATATAATTCACGGATAGAATGACATAATTCAAAATATGATGACTATGTAAACAGGATGAGATGATATAACTATATTATGTCTTTAGAAAATGGGTTGGCATGCCATAATTCAGATACATGCTGTCTATGTAAACATCATGGCATGATATAATTCAAATATATGATTTATATACTAAGGAAGTGAGCAGAGGGCAATCGCATATATGATGTGTCAACTAAGGAGATGGCATTCAATATCGTGTATATGATGTAAAAACTAAGCATTGCAATACAACATATGCATGATATGAGTAATATAACCCTGCCAAGTTTGAGCATACACCTCAGGGGGATAATAGGACTGGTCATCTGCCTCTGAATCCTCCTCTGAAGAGCTATCTGTAACCAGCAAGATATCTGCTTCAGCAGGTAGCATTGTCTGCTCTGAAGACCTTGTTTTCACTCCAGATTTCTCCATCACCAATTCAAATGGCTGATGCACAGGAAGAGCAGTTGAATATACAAACATTGTCGACAAAAGCAATGAGAAATACAAAAAAAGGACGGCATGATATAATTCACATATATGACGCTTGGCTAAACAGCATGGCATTGCATAATTCACATATATAATGCCTTGCAACAAGATAGCATTGCATAATTCACATATATAATGTCTTGCAACAAGATGGCATTGCATAATTCACATATATGGTAATTAGACACTAAACAGGTGGCATTCACACAAAGCATGTCTAAACTAAGCAAATGACATAGCAATGCAAGATACCATACGCACGATATGAGCAACATAACCCTGCCAAGTTAGAGCATGCACCTCGGGGGGGGGAATAGGACTGGTCATCTGTCTCTGAATCCTCCTCTGAGGAGCTATCTGTAACCAGCAAGACATGCGCTTCGTCAGATAGCATTGTCTGCTCTGAAGACCTTGTTTCCACTCCAGATTTTTCCATGACCGTGCCGAATGGCTGATGCACAGGAAGAGTAATTGAATGTACTAAAATTGTTGACAAATTTAACACGTAATAAAAAATGATGTCATGATATAATTCACATATAAGATGACTGGCTAACCAGGGTGGCATTGCAAAATTCACATATATGATGCCTGGCTAAACAAGATGGCATTGCATGATTCACATATACGATAAAGAAACTAAACAGATGGCATTGACACAAAGCATGTCTAAACTAAGCAGATGACATCTTTGATGTATACAGTAAGCAATGCAAGGCACCATATGCATGATATTACCAACATCAGCATGCCAAGTTAGAGCGAAGACCTCATGGGGTAAATAGGAGTGGTCTTCTGCTTCTGAATCCCCCTCAGAACAGTTATCTTCCTCTTGATTACGATCCGAAATGGGTGGAGGGGGGCTGCCTTTGCGCCCACCATGGAGCGACGTCTGCATGAAATTTTATTGCCACGCAAGGCTCGTCTCTTTTGCTCTACATGTTCAGTTCCATTGTGTACAATAACTGACATGCATAGGAATAAAACATAGTGAGATTATGTAAGGAGTGCATGCACAAATCCAGAGTGATGGTAGCAAACTGTGGATAGACCCAAAACCAATGATAGCAGGCAGATAATAGCTTTAGTTAAAAAATACAGATAATGGCTCCTTTAATGTTTGTTTGCACCCAACATGAAACTCATAGTAGACACCCGAGATTAACCAGATAGTAGACAGATAGTACTGATTGCTGCCCCAATATGTACCCCACAACCATTTAAAAACTCAAGTTTCAGCATAAGTTTGGACCTGACTCGGAGTCTAATAGGTGAACACGACGATAAAGTAGCATGTCATCATATTAAGCGATGCATAACGTAAGCAGACACGGAAGAGTGCGACCTCTCTTGCGGACCCGTGTAGTCCTCAAGGTCATCTGCTCAGTTGATGATGGTAATGCAGTTGTCGTGGCTGCCGGCGGCGGGGAAGAAGATCTGAGGCGGCGAAAGACAGTCTGGAGAGCGGATCCCTGCTGTGGTGAACCCTTCCGTCGTTGGAGCAGCTGAGCTGGGGTGGAACACAGCACCGCAGGAGCAGGACAAACCACACAAGGTTTTCTTTGACACATATCTGTAACAGAAGTAATTGTGTAAGGGCTTGTTTGAATTTGAGGATTCTAACAATGCAGGGATAGGAAATAGACAGGAATAGGATAGGAATGCACGTGCAAAACAGAGAATTTAAAAACACAGGATTTCTGCCAATCTGGGTGTTTGGTTCACAAGAATTGGAAGATCACAGGATGCAAAGAAGCATGGTGAGATTAAGTCAAACCACAAGAAAATGTACGGTTATAATGCTATTATGCTACTATCTCTTAGTCTTGTGCTTCATGAATAGGAATTTGAAAAGGAGGACAAGTGGAAATTAAAATTCCTACGGTTTTTCTTTCAAGGAGACACTAAAGGAACAAATCCTACAGTTTTCCTTTGCTCCATTCCTTTGCACCAAATTCATGAAAAGTAGTACCATACGAAACTTTCCAATTCCTATGTTTTTCATTCACTTTTCCTTTCAAGCACTGGCGATTCTAGTAGGCAGGCTTGAGGAAGGAAAAGCCTACACTAAAAAAATGTTTTTGTGCTACTTCTATTACTTTGGACCCAGGCCACTGCCCTACTAGCTCAACTCCCAGGGCCATCGACAAATGCACAGCTCAAACGCGCAGAGATAAATAATGATGGCGTTCAAGAGAGTCCATCACGGATAGCTAAGTTGCCTGGTACCTCACTGCTTGTCATATAGTAGGATAAAATAATCGTATTTCCCGTTACTCCGTGTGCTCAGTGGACAATATATATAACATGTAGAGTAAAAAAGATATGCAACAAGTGTACAACCTCTTTGGCGAAGCCATGTCGATCTCAGCGTGATTGGGTTGGCCGGTGAGGATGCTCCGGCTGACTTGGCTGTCGGAGGAGCGGAAGAAGATCTTAGGCGTCAGGAGATGGAGCCCGAGGTACTGCTCCACTGTGATGGAGGGTTTCGTCGTTGGAGCAGCTCCGGTGAGTTGTACGACGCTGAGGCTGAAGCAGGACAAGAGAGACAACGTTAACCTGAGTGGAATTCTAATAGCATCTCCAATAGATGACGTAAAATACATAACCACAAAGTGCTAGATGTAAAATACATCAGCCGCTCATCTCTGAACTTAACTGTCGAAACTGAATTTAACTGTCGAAACTGAACTTAACTGTCGAAACTGAATTGTACTGTCGAAACTAAACACACTAGAGGTGAGGCTACATGTCAGTCGACTGACTTTTTCATCTCTGGTCAGTTGATTTTGCAGCCGTTGGATACGAAATCAAGGGCCTGCAGTTCATCTTCAACCTCCACCCCCCGTGAGCCTCCACCGGCCAAACAGCCCCCCCCCCCCCGCCGCCCGTGGCCGGTGGTGCGCCACCCCGCCTGCCCCGAAAACACTCCCCACCACCGGTCCGCCGCCACCCCGGCCATCCCTCTAGGCCCCCCGTGCCAAGCTTTTTCTCCGGCGATCCCCACGCCACCGCCCCACCACCGCCGGCGACCACCGCCCCCACCCTGAACCCTGAGATAGATAGTGGGGTACCTCTCCGGCGAGCCCCCCTCCCCGCTGCGGCTGGTTCTTCCTTAACTCCGGCGAGCCCCCCCCCACCCCCTGAAAATCGACTGACCCAAAAGTCGATTCAGTCGACTGAAGTGTAGCTAAATCGAAGCAGCATCGCAAGCAAGAGCAAGAGCGAGAGCAGCAGCACGAGGAAGAGCAAGAGCAAGAGCAGACCAGGCAGGGGACAGAGAGCAAGAGCAGAGCAGCAGCGCGAGCGAGAGCTAAAGCAGCAGCAGCTCCTACTGATGTGGACGTCGCCGCTGAGGGAGCGACACCATGGAGGAAGTGGCCGGCGACGCCGCCGTGGATGGAGCCGCGCCGTGTTGGCTCGGGACTGAGCGCCGGCAGCACCGTGAGATCGAATCAAGTAGAAAATGCGGCGATTAGTGTACAACCTCTTTGGTGGCACCGATTAGGCCGCAACTTCATCCAAGGAAACGGTGATGATGCTGCTCTTTCGGTGGTGCAGGTGAAGACGACTGTGTGGGAATGGAGGTGGCGCGAAAGACGAGGGGAACGTCGGGGTAGCTCCTTGGAGGTGGAGGACGGGGTGGCTGAACCGGCGGGACGACCAGATCGACGACGGATCCTCATCCGGTACGGTGGATGAGGGACGTCGAGGTGTTGCTGTGGACGACGTCGTCGGGGAAGAGGCTCCGGCTGGGTGGCGGACGGAGGAGGGTGTGGGGCTTCGCGGGTTTTCGCGGCCTCGGTGTACGAATGGGTGGGCGGATGGGATGGGAGTGGGGAACCATGGCTTAGGGACGCGCTTGTCCGAAATGTGGGGTAAGTTACGAAAGTACCCCCACCGATTTGAGGCGGTTCTTTCGGTTCAGGGGTATCACGGGCATTTCGCGTGTCGGGATTTCACAGGAGGTGGGAGTTTTCGCGCGCGTTGTAATTTTGGAATAGCAAGGCGCGGGTTGAGATGGAGGGAGTTGTCGGAGCACAACGAGACAAAGATTTATCTTAAATATTTCGGGGTAACAAGGCGTGGGTTGAAGAGGCGGGAGTTTCGCAGCACGATAGACAGAGACGCTAGCTTGAAATTTCGGCATAACAAGGCGCGGCTTGAAATTTCGGGAGAACAAGCTTAACGTGTACCCAAAAAAGACAATTTAGACTAGTATGATATACTACGTACAATGTGTTTAACACGCACAACACACACACAGACACCATTTAGACTAGTAAGGTACACGTGCATTGCACGCATGAGATTTGGCAACCAAATTATGAATAAATACCACATTATAGCATGTAAGCTTTGAGTCATATATGCATGATGTAGATGTTCGTTTAATTCTTATAGTTCATTTCATTCAAAATCATCTAGTTTTTATAAGAAAGCTAATCAATTTTAAGATTCATGGAATTTTGCGTTGTAAGGCATAAAGTAAAAACAAATCATGTAGAAAAACATTTGGGCAATTCTGATACGGAAGATTCTAGAACAAAGAAGAAGTGCTTGTGTTTTGAGGTTTGTGCATTATGCTTAAGTTCAACCATAGAGTCTTCTAGATTGTACATGTGGCAAAATCTGGTGGAATCTAGATGATATCCAACGGCCAGTAGTGCTCAAATTTGCCAGCTCTGCACCATCGGATTGGCCTCATCCAACGACCATCTTTCAAAGTTAAAGTTATCCGCACACTATATAAAAAATATAAAATATAATATATATAGGGGTATAGATATAGATATGTGATGCGAAAGCCACCCATCATCTCCAATTAGAATAGTGTGTCCATGCACGGATGCAATGTGGCCAAACGATGTCTGCCATCGGTATCTCAAATTCAAACCAGTCTGACCTTGTTCAATGTGTATACATTACAACATGCTCGTTTCCAAACCACACCGCGCAGATCTCCGTTATATTCATGCATGCATGGGTTTCAAACATCATGATCTCTTATTCAAATATTTGAATTCAACTTTACATTGATTATGACCTCACCTAGTCTTTTACACCCACACATTGGTCTTCTCTTTATAATTGTACCACTAACTTTCTCTCGTGCATGCATGCACACACACTACCAGTCGGCATTATCCATCGCACACATGCAATCTTTTTCTTCAGGTCGGTCTCCCATGAAGGCACACACACACACATCCCCCTCTCCATCATATCGGGCATTCTTTATCTCTCACGTGCATGCGCAACGATCGATGTTCCTCTATGTGTGTGTGTATATAGCTAGGTCTTTCATAGTTTTCCACATAAACCGATCAATCTATATATCTAGTGAGGTCTCACCCTCTTTCCCACGTCCACATCGATCAATCTATACCTCTCTATATAGGATTACATATATAGCTAATACACCCACATTAATTATATATCCAACGCCCCCTCTCATCATCCATGCCTTCCGCTTCATCTCTCAGACGCGCGCACAATGGCGAAGACAGGGGGCAGCAAGGGCCCTGCCCCCCCTAACATCACTATATATCGAGGCTAATATGAATGTGATCATTAGACAATTGCTGGTAAAAATGGTTTAAGTTGATGAATTGGCCCTCCTCGTAAAGGATTAGCAATGCTTGGCCCCCTAGCTCATGGGACATTTTTCATGGCTCCGCCACTGCGCGCAACAGCGCACGTTCTCGCCCCCTCTCTCTAAATATCGATCTCGCAGTTGTGCACTCCTTCATAGTCTCCCTCCACTCGGCCCCTCGCACCATCTTCTAGCCCCCCACCGGATTTTGCCACATGTACAATCTAGCAGACTCCATGGTTGAACTTAAGCATAATGCACAAATCTCAAAACAACAGTGGTTCTCCTTTGTTCTAGAATCTTCCGTATCATAACTGCCCAAACTTTTTTCTAGTTGAATTGCCATTATTTGTTTTTACTTTATGCTTTACAACGCACAATTCCATGAATCATAAAATAGATTAAGGGCTTCTTTGATTCAAAGGATTCTCAAAGGAATTTTGGAGGATTCTAATCCTTAGGAATTTTTCCTATCTTGGTTGTTTGATTCGTAGGATTGTAAACCATAGGAATTTTTCCATATGATTCATTTGCACTAGATTTCATAGGAAACATCCCATCCACTCAAACCTCTTTGAAAGAATTCTGCGTTTTTTCTATGCACAATCAAACACTCGTACAATCCTGTAGGATTCAAGACGACATTCCACTCTAATCCCATGTTTTTCCTATTCCCGCGTTTTGGAAATCCTACGAATCAAAGAGGCCCTAGGTTTTTTATAAAAACTAATTGATTTTGAATGAGATGAACTATAAGAATTAAACGAAGGTCTACATCAGGCATATATGACTCAGAGCTTACATGCTATAGTGTGGTATTTATTCATAATTTGGTTGCAAAATCTGACGCGTGCAATGCACGTGTACCTTACTAGTACTTCGAGTATGTGCAAAACACAATGGCACGCTACACAGTGTCTCTCTTACAGTTCATGAAGCCACGTGGCACATGTGGAGGCGTTGTCGCGACATCCTTGTGTGGATTGATCACAGTGACGTGCTGCTGGTTCCAGAAGAATGTACTCGTCCTCCCTGAGCCACACTGGCGGTACATGCACGAAGCGAAGATGTGCACGCACGCCACGCACGCACTCATTCCCTCGCACGCACACGCGGGTACACGGGCGGACGCAATTTTGTACCAAGATCCACCCCATGTGATAATTTGACGCGTGTAAAGTCCTTCACTTCATTGATGGTCAATTAATACAGCGCATGCAAATTGAGTGGACGTGAGGGCGGAAGAAAGACATTACTACTCCACTGCGCGCATGCGAGTAGTTAAATCATGGGTTGCTAGTAGTACTTCCATTGGTCTCCTTCGTATTTTGTGCCAATTTTTGACAGTAACATAATATTTACGCATCTGAGCAGTGTAGTCTACTTGAAATTTATGTTCCACTAAACTCATCGGGAGCCGTTTCGGGCCTCGAAACCAAAACCCATCAATTTATCTTTACCTTGTTCCCATCACATTCGAAAGTACTAGTGCTACAATTAAGTGCAAGCCTGCTCACACCTACTAGTACGTACCAAACCTGAACGTGTTCCCACTATGCAGGTATTAGTACTAGTGCTAGTACTTAGGTTATAAAAAGGGGAACTACCTAACCGAAAATTACTCTACCTTTCCTCCTCATAAGTGCTTCTTCTTCGTCCGTCCTTGCCATGTCCGGTGCATAGAGCTCTAGGTCGAGAACTACTCGTAACAAGGGAGCGGCAACCAAGGCTGCGGAAAAAAAGAGAGGGCTCGCCGCCACGCAGAGACCTCGAAAGATCTCTCACGGGCTGCCGATGGCTCCCAGGAGCGCCCTAGCCGCGGAGGCGAACATGCCGAGCTGGCGGCGCTGGAGTCGTTATCCCTCGACGGCATGCCCGATCAGCTCAATAAGCACCTCAATAAGCAGAAGGAGTTCATTCACGGCTTGGTGGAGCTGCTGAAGGAGAGCCTCGACGACATGCCCGCTGAGCTCAATAAGCAGGGGGAGTTGATCGCTGGCTTGGTGATGCTGCCGAAGAAGAGCATTGCCTCGGAGAAGAAGGCGACCGGCAAAATCCTGCAACTTCAGGAGGACAAGGCGAAGCTCTGCCATGAGCTCGACCTACTGAAGGAGAAGAACGCCGGCTGGAAGAAGCTGCATGAGAGTAGTAGTTCCTCGATGAAGATGCTGCAGGATCCGCATCGAGCACCCGGCTGCTGTCAAGGTACGTAATGCGGCCGTGGAACAGATGATGAAGGCTCGCATCGAGAAATCCCGCGTCATGGACAGAATGAAGAAGATGGCGGAGGAGACGCGCAAGGAGATGGAGGTCGTGGAGGCGATGAAGAAGCAGTTACGACTCCGCGGCGAATTAGATCATTTGGGTGATAATCTTCCTTCTTCTTTTGCTCCTGTGTTTTCTTCTTTTTGCTTCGGGTGTTTCGCCGCACGTGTCACGTTCTCTGCGAGGCATGAATAGAACAATGCTAACAATGAGATGACTAGCAAATTAGATCATTTTTTATCGCCATATGGCACTGGGCTGTCGTGTTTCGTGCTCCTCCGTCGTAGTACTACTCCAGTGGAAAACTTGAGTATACCGCACGGTTCTTTGCTCCTCCTCAGGTCGTCGGCACATTTATACGAGCAGTCAAATCACAAGGCCCCGCCTTCCAGCAGTAATGAGCCGTCAAATCACAAAGGCCCTCGCCTCTCGTGAAAAGGACCAAGCTAGACTGCCCCGCCCTCTAGCCTTTTAAAAAATGTATACATTTGTACAGTAGTAGTATCGATGGATTGCGCCATGGAGCAAAACTAACAAGATGAAATTAAAGAAAAAAGGTGGTACATATAGAGAGCGCTCGTCGCCAAATTATGCATATACTATATGACACTACCCACTATGAAGGTACTAGTAACATAGACTAGTAACTAGTCTATGTTACTCTCCACTATGACCAGCCAAAGTCGAGGCGCGGATACCAACGAGGGCCTGGTTGTGTCTATACTTGGACAACTCACCCGACTGCATGCGCACCAGGCAGACGAAGCTCGTGTCGTGTTGGTGCCGTGTGCGGCCCGCACATTAACCAAAACCTCGCGCCTCCATCTTAGCCTCCGCGTTTTAAACTTCTCAATCTCAAGGCCAAGGAGCAACGTGAAACCTATGATAGAGCCAATCGGATGGTTGAGAACACTACAATTCGTAGCTACAGATGCGTGTGTGAGAGAGGACGAGTGCGTGCGTGCACCTCTTCTCAGAGTACAAGTGTATGTGGGTGGCATCGACCTAGGGAGCAGTGATGGTGCGTGCGAGAAGTCCCGAGAGATAGGTGTAATGCGTCTGAAAAAAGACTAGTCTATAGCTCGCCACGAGGCTATTCCTGTCGAACGCCAAGCGTAAGATATGTATCCGACGGTGCCAGTTTTTGCACGTACACAGCAGTAGAAAAAGAACTAGTACCATGGCATATGCTACACCACGGCTGAGAAAACGTGCCGACGTTACGCCATCCGGGAATAGTGCCGCACTTCGAAACTAGAACCGTCAATAAATTTTGAGCGCGTCTCGTCACATTCCAAATTACTACTACTAGCACGCTATATTTAATTGCAAACCTGTTCACACCGATCACAACCTAAACGGTTTCCCACTTAGGAGTGTATTAGTAGTACTCGGTTATAAATACTACTATGCTAAGATGACTGCACATTCCTCCTCAACTCCTCATCCACAAAAAACAATCAAGTCAATCAAGCCATGGCCAGCGTGAGTTCTGGGTTGAGAGATTTCCACCAGGGAGAGGTGAGCATGGAAGAGGAAGCACGAGAGATGTCCCGCCTCGCCGCAAAAGCAGCCGACATGTCCAGCCGCGCAGCAGTAGCAGCACAGAGGTCCCGCCGCGCCGCCGAAGCAGCACGGAGGTCCCGCCGCACCGTCGATGTAGCAGACTGGTCCGGCCACGCCGCGGAAGCAGCAGAGATGTCCCGGCGTGCCGCCGAAGCAGCACGGAGGTCCCGCCGTGCCGCGGTGTCCTGGGAAAATTTCTCGCGGGTAGGCGAGGACTCTTACAGGCACATGCATGCGATGGTCTATAGCCAGATGGATCAGTTCTCCGGCTGGCGAGGTTGCAGGACGAGGCTATCGGCGTCATCCGGCAACTAGGGGAGGGCAATGCGAAGCGCCGGGGCGAGCACAACCTGCTGAGGGCGAAGATCGCTGGAAGGGTGAAGCAGGAGGAGGAGACCGCTGCCTTGTTGCAGAGGACGGGCGTCATCATCAAGAAACTTATGGAAGAGAATGCCATGCTCCGCATCGAGCGCAACAGGCTGGTGGAGGAATCCATGGATGCTGCCAAGCAGCGTATTAAGGACATGAAACTGATGAAAGAGATCATCGCCCGCCGCGAGAACTAGTCTCCACGACCTGCAGCGCATAAAGAAAGTAGAGATCAGCGAGCCAGATCGTTGTATGCGTCTTCCTTCTTCTTTTGCCCTTGTGTATTTCGGGCGTAGCCGCATGTGGCTTTTTAAATTATCTTCCTAATTATGTAAGACAATTATTATCCACTCTCGTGGTCCTTATATATATATTCATCAGTCTTGCTATAAGTCGTAGTAGATGCTATATAGGTCCGTCGGATCTTACATCAAGATCCGTGCAAAATTTTCTTTTCAGATTTTCTTTTTTCTCTCTTAAATCTCAGTCGAGTGAGACATTGCCACGCCATTAAACAGAGGCTCGGGCGCCATTAATGGAGACCTTGGGAGAGAGGTGGACGGCAGATGGAGGTCAAAGGGCTCTCCTCCCGATAAGCACGCGCAGGGGTCTGATCGCACGCCTCCCGTACTCAAATAGCTACCCTGCACGGCGCCTCCTAGCTAATAAAAAAAGGGGACGCGTGGCGGCACGTAAATGGTAAATAGAACGCCCACGGTTTCAATAATACTTGTGTTTCCGATTGTAACGTGACAGCACTTGTTCCAAAATGACTTTGTTGATTGTTAATGTGTGCGCCTTCGCAAATCGGACAGCAAAATTACCACAACATGTTGGTGCCATGTCATGACACCAAGCCAAGTTTCATGATTTTCATGCGTGTTTCGGATTTACAGGAATTAAAAAACCAAGTTTCTCAATGTTTCCAGCCGAGCCATGACGCCCAGATGTTTGAATTTCATTCCCATTTCTGGCATGGGACCTAGAAATTTACCCGAGGACACACATGTGATTTTTCAACCAACTTTGGTGCACTGGAGCATGTGCTTGTATTTAAAATTTGAATTATGCACACAAAGGTGACACGTTCCCTCTCAGAACCACGAGCCTTCTTGAGAGAAGCTCCGGTTTGCAAGAAACTTATACCAAAACTTGTTCCTATTCTGCAAAAAAATTTACCACAGCATGGTAGTACATGACATGACACCATGCCAAGTTTCATGATTTTCAGGGTGTTTTGGATTTACAAGAATTTTAAAACCAAGCTTATCAATGTTCTCGGCCGGGCCACGATGCCCAGATGTTTGAATTTCATTCCCATTTCTTGCATAGGACCTAGAAATTCACCCGAGGACACACATGTGATTTTTCAATCAACTTTGGTGCATGGGAGCATGTGCTTGTAGTTCAAATTTGAATTATGCACATTAAATGAATAGAAACTGAATTAATGTATAAAAAAGGCCAAACGAACCTGGAATAATTCCAAAATTTAACAAGGCACTCATATAGTTCTATGTTGCCTTTGTAAAGAAAATCTGGGGGGAGGCAGCATATATTGTTTCGCACACAAAGGTATAAAGAAATAAAAAATTAGCATACCTATTTAATTCTTGGGTTCTTATTATTTATGCCACTAGTTGTGTATCACTACTCAGTTTTGCCATTAGAAGTTACAACTACTCAAAAAATGCCATCGATCCGTGAGATGCCTGCTCAAAAATGCAATTAGATATCTAAAAAATGCCATCGTTAAGTTAGATGTTTGCTCAGAAATGCCATTAGACATTGTTATTTTCACGTCAAACCCGTTGACCATGTTACATGACAAAAATAAGCCGATTCTCACAATGATAAGTTCATGGTGTCCAGCACAACACACCCCTCAAATAAAACTAAGCACCCTGGAATTCTTTGACAAAACTAAGCACCCTGAAATTCTTTGACAACTAAACTGCTGGCTATATGATGTTGGCCATATATATTGTACGTATATAATGTGAAGAAATGAGTGGTAGTGCTATACCAACTAAAAGATGAAATGTACGAAATATAACAAGAAGAAACATAACATAGTTCTGCTGGGGGCTCAGCACAACACACCCCTCAAATTAAACTAAGCACACCTGGAATGAAACTATGCAACTAATCTGGTAGAACTGCATTAGAACCACCATGAGCAACGACACTGCCACCATACTCGGAGTCCTCGTCCACATCCTCGACTTCTTCCTTGTCCCTCTTCCTCTTGGCCAATACTTCTTTGCTTGAACCGCACACTTGGCTCTTGCTCTTCATCCAACCCTTGTAGATATTGAAACAAAGGTAGCCATCCATTGTAGCGTAGTGGATGTGGTCTATATCTAGTACATTCCACGGCCATGCATGACGATGAAACGTGTACGGAGGTTTCTCTAGTTTACCATACGAAGGATGAACCATGGCTCCTGCCAGGGTCAGCATTGAAGGCTGACCACGGGAGGGCAGCAGCCGATTCTTCTGGAGGTCGAAGGGGTTGCCTACAATGAGGCCTATCCGACCCAGGACTCTTTTGTCGTTCGTAAAGTCTACAGTAATGAATTTGACTAGGCCGCCCTTGAGGAAGTTCTTAAATTCCTCGCACTCAAAGTCAGCATGGCATATGTGGTAAACCAAGCATAACTCATGCACGCAAACCTGGATCACGGCGGGCTTCTTCTTCTCTTCCTCCTTTAGATCCTTCTCTTGTCCCAGGAATGTGGTGTACTCAACATCTAGCCCAGCGACCCACTCTCATTTGAGTTTTTGAACATGCGACTGAAGCGAGCAAGGCATCCTTTCACCGTCACGGAAGAATGGGTGTAGATGACTTCGAACTCATCGCCGGTGATGGTTCTAACCTTGTACTCACCGCTGATCATGGAGATTTGGGACGCCATGAATTTGGGAGGAGGGTTAGGATTAGTGGAACTGCCGTAATGTGAAAGGACGGGACGACTAGGAGCAAACTACCGTAATGTTAAAGGACGTCCGGGGACGAGTAGGAGCGAACTGCCAACGGTTTTTCGATTGTAAAAATGCTGAGTGGGGCGTGCGAATGGCAGGGTAGTGGCTTACCGGCTGGATAAATGGATTCATGCGCAGTGCTATGGGGGCCCAATTAGATGTCATGTCTACTCGACGCCCAATTAAATGGCTTTCGATGTCATGTCAACTGTCGGGAAAATTACAGGTGATATGAAGCTTTCCATTCTCCCATGATACGGGCTTCCAAGAGCCCTTGGATCTGAGATCGAACAGTTGCATGGCGTGATTCTAGACCTATGGGTGAATATCCTATCCTGGAGGGTTATTCTGCAAATTTTCAGCAACTTAGCATGCGACCGTTCGATCTCAGATCCAAGGGCTGCCAGCAGCCCGTATCATGGTCGCGCCGCCTACCACGACCATCGCCTCGCTTGCGCGGTCGCGCCCTTGGAGATTTAACACGTTGCGTTAGGCTATCTGATGTTGGCATGTCATACATGGTCATCACTTAGTCACTCGTACTACAACAAGGCTAGCTATAAGGTTGGCTATAAGAGTTTTTTTTACTTCTCTCTATCTCTTTCTTCGTAGTATTTATTGCATTTGCCAAGGAGTGACCTCTTTCAATGAAATGGTGCTTAGATGAGGTGCTAAGGGCATTAAATGGCTTAGCAATCAAGTCCCCAATGCATAGGTGCTTAGTTTTTTGTTGCTAAGTTTGCTTCATTTAATTAACTATAGACTCAAAATTGTCTTTTCACCTAGGTACACGCGCTTAGCACCGTTTCTTCCTTGGGTCACCAAACTAGTCTCTCTCTTCTTAATTAACTTGCCACATCAGACTTTATGCCTATGTGGCAAGCTTAGCACCTGTAGGAGCAAGTAAGTACTCCATCTGTTCCAAAATAGATGACTCAGCTTTGTACTAACTTAACTTTAAGTTAGTACAAAGTTGGGTCATCTATTTTGGAACGGAGGGAGTACAATAGTGGGCTATAAGCCCGCTTTACATGGCATTTTTGCATATGGAGGAAAGAGCCAAGGAAAAAGTGGAGGAGTGGGCTCTCATGCAAGAGCCAGCCTCTACATGGTGGAGCATTGGGAGAGGTACCCGTATGGAGGTGGTCAGGAATCGGGAGAGAGAGAGAGAAAGTACCTCGTCTCACCTGTGCGGTCCACTACTGTGCGGCCCACTGGCCCAGCGCCAGTCGTCGTCCTCCTGGCGCCAGTGGACAGGGCGCGTGCCCAACGCGCGCTCGCTCCCCGCGCGCCACGCCACCTACCTGCCTGCCGCCCGAGGCCAGCACGACGCCGCGAAACACCTCCCGCTGTCGTCTGGATCGCGCCGACCCGCTCATCTCTTCCCCCCTGCCCCCTCCCTCGCCGTTCCCCACCTCACCGAACGCGCCCGCCGCCGCCGACTAGCAGCACCGCGGCCATCGCCTCCCCCTCATCCCCTTGAGCAGTCCAGAAGATCCGCCTCGTCGCCCTAGTCCACTCCGCCGAGCCACGCGACACCGGACGCCTCGAAGCACCGTCCCCGACCCCTTCATCCTCCTCGGGTCGCCGGAGATCCGCCTCGCCACCCCGCTCGCTCCGACACCTCCCCGGCCCCGCCGTCTGCACCGGACGACTCACCGTGAGCCACTGAACCTCTCCCCTCCACCTTTTTCTTCGCGCACGCCCCGTAGCCGCTGCCCCGCGAACACCCGAAGCCGCCGTCCGCCATGGCCCGCGAGCTCCGTGCCCCCGAGCCCCTCCGCTCCTACTAGTTGCTTCGGCGTGCTCCTGCTGCCCATTAGGTGCTGCCTAGCACCTCCGTTCGCTCGCCTCAAGCTGCAGCACCCCGCCCGCGCATAGCCGTGCTCAGGCCGCCGCTGTCGTCTTTGCCGTCGCCGCCGTAGTCCGCCCCGGCACCGCCCACGGCCACCACCCGACGCGCCTCATCGCTCCGCAGCCATGGAGCCCAACGGCGCCTCGAACGGTGCCCTGTAGGTGAAATTCGAGGTGCCCCGCCGCGTCTGGACTCGCCGGCGTCGAGTCGCCGGCGGGTTTGACTCGTTTGACAAGGGTTTGACCATTGGTTTGACCTCCCCTGACGTGTGGGCCCAGGCGCCTGTTTAATTTGTGTTAGGTTTAGTTAGTGTTAACTAACTTAGCTAATTAGATGAGCCACTGACGTGCGGGCCCCGCCCTGCTAATTAACCTAGGATTAGGACTAACTAAAATTAGTTAGTCTAATGACACTGACACGCGGGACCCACTGGTCAGGTTTGACCTGGACCGTCCCCGTTGACTGCTGACGTCACCCTGACGCTATGCTGACGCGGTTAATTATTTTCTGGATTTATTCTTATTCAGGAAAATTCAGAAAATAATGCTAACTTCAAAAATTCATAGAAATTAATCCGTAACTCCAAATCAAACAAATTATGTATGAAAAATGATCAGAAAAAATCAATCTATCCATCTGTACTAGTTTCATGCATATTTAAACAAGTTAACCTGCTGTTTAGTGAAAAACATGATAAAGCACTATTTAAGATCACAAATGAGCTTGAACTTTGAATCTTTGATTCAAAATAGCTCAAACCCATCTGGTTGTAGTTGCACTAGCTCAACACACTCATTTTTCCATGTCATTATCATGCATCATAATTGTTGCATTGCATTGATCGTGTTCTTTCTTGTTTGCCAGTTTTTCTCCCCTCTCAGTAGACGTGGTTTCGATGATGAGTTCGATGACACCGATGAAGAGCTATATTATCTTCAGAAGTGCCAAGCAAGTAAAACCCCCCTTGTTCATTCCGATACAATCCCACTCTCTCGCTCCTGCTCTCTTTTGCTGCATTAGGACAACAACAATTCAACTGTTACATGCTGCGGTAGTTGAACCCCTTTCCTCTGCATGACCTGCCATTGCCACAGTAAATAGATGAAACCCACTAGCATGAGTAGGAGTTATTTGAGCCCTGATGTGCCTACTCATTCATGCTTGTTTGTCATGCCTGCTACTGCTTAGAGTTGAGTCAGGTCTGATTCATCGGGATGAATTGGAATGTGGTGAACATGTCCTACTGTTGAGAGCTAAGTGTGTGAACACGATTTGGTAAAGGTAGCGGTGAGAGGCCATGTAGGAGTACATGGTGGGTTGTCTCATTGAAGCCGTCCTCAGGAACTGAGTTCTGTGTTTGTGATCCATGAACAGCTACTACCATGCATTGGGCCCGAAACCAATGGACCCTCTCGGCTTCTTAACCACCCTTGTCCTCTGTCCAGGAGTTGCAAGTAGTTTCTGGTGTTTGTAGTATGATGGAGGCCGTGCGCAGCGCTGACCCGAGGGGTGGGCTGTGATGCGATAGGCACGTGACACGGTGTACCGGGTGCCCGTTTGGTGTCTCGGGAACCCTGCACACATCGTTCGGGGCCGTATGTGGAAACCTCGGCCGGACTCCCTGCGGATGGAACCTGAATAGGCGATAAACCTGTACTAGAGACTTGAGTGTTTAGGTAGGTCGTGGCCGACTCCCTCGCCAGGCTTCCGCTTGAAGGTTGCCGAGATACATGACGTGTACATGGTGGTAAGTGGCGAGAGCGTGTGTGAAGAAGCACACCCCTGCAGGGTTAACATCATTTGTTCGAATAGCCGTGTCCGCGGTGAAGGACTTCTGGGTTGCCTATAACAGTTCATAGACAAGTGAAAGTGGATACTCTAAAACGCGCAAGATAAGCGTGAGTGCTATGGATGGCGTTCTCGTAGATAGACGGGAGCGGATCCATAGTGGTGTATTGAATGGTGAATATGTGGACTCGTGTGCGCCACCTCAAAAGAGTTACTTGCAGTCATAGTTTAGGATAGCCACTGAGTCAAAGCTGGCTTGCTGGAGTCAAACTCCACCACCCCCCTTTGTTGATACTGATGCATATGTAGCTAGTTCTGATGTAAGTCTTGTTGGGTACATTTGTACTCACGTTTGCCTATTTTATGTTTTGCAGAGAGACGTCAGTCTCGCTAGTAGTTCCGTGTGGACTTCGACATTTAGCTTGATACCTCAGCTACGATCTTGTGCCCTCGGCAGGATCTGGTAGATAGTCAGGCTTCTCAGCCTTTTTCATTTGTAGATGTCTGTACTCAGACATGTTAAGCTTCCGCATGTGCTTTGACTTGTATGCTCTGAATGTTGGGTCATGAGACCCATGTTTGTAATATCTGGCTCCTCGGAGCCTAATGAATAAATACTTTGAGTCGTAGAGTTTTGTTGTGATGCCATGTTGTATTTACACATGCCAAGCATATTGTGTGTATGATTGAAATGCTTGGTATGTGTGGGATCCGACAACCTAGTTGTTTATCCTTGGTAGCCTCTCTTATGGGGAAATGTAGTCTTGTGCTTCCATGAGCCATAGTAGTCCGCTACAGCCCGGTTCACCGGAGTCCTGCTAGCCCAGCAGTACTGCTCCGGAACACTTGACTGGCCGGCATCTGATTCACTTCGTTCCTGTGTCTGTCCCTTCGGGGAAATGTCACGCGGTGACATCCGGAGTCCTGCCTAGCCTGCTACAGCCCAGGTTCCCGGAGTCCTATTAGCCCAGTGCTACAGCCCGGATTCGCACGCTGCTAACCGACATGCTCGATGTGACTCATGTATGCCTGTCCCCGTAAGTTGGTGCCACTTTGGGTTCACGACTAGTCATGTCGACCCGGGTTCTCTGTCATATGGATGCTAGCGACACTATCATATACGTGAGCCAAAAGGCGCAAACGGTCCCGGGCCATGGTAAGGCGACACCCGTGGGAATACCGTGCGTGAGGCTGCAAAGTGATATGAGGTGTTACAGGCTAGATCGGTGTGACTTAGAGTCGGGGTCCTGACAGCTTTGGTATCAGAGCCTGACTGCCTGTAGGATTACCAAGCCAAACTAGTCGAAGTTGAGTCTAGAAATGCTCTAGTTATATGTAGGGGAATTGATTGTGGGAGGGAACGTAAGGCTCTTTTTACTCCTTTACCTTATGCCCTCTGATCTGAGTCATTCTCTTCTCATTCTACGTGGGTTAAGGACTAGGCTCTCTTCTCTCTATCAGGTTCACGTGTTACTAATCCGTAGTAACTTATAGGATTGTTGGTTACAAGCCTCAGTTCAGTTTCTACTACTTTTAGTATGTTGTCAGTTGAACCAGAACCTTGATATGATGTTGTTGAGTGGTTTTGCAAACTTTTGTGAATGTCTCAAATCTTTTTCTAAGCATTTACAGCCGTTATGCTGTCCGAGTCATCCCAGGTCTCTAAATAGTATGATGCATTTGCAAATCCTTTCTTTTTGTTCCCGATGTCCTTTATGGTCAGAATAAGCACACTAACCGGTGCGTTGAGGTAATTTATTGCCTCGACATATATGTTGGAGTTATTATTACGACCCTAGGTGTCTTAGAAGATTACCTAGTAAACTCGCCATGTTTTGTGTTCCCCGTGTGATGATTCTGGCCACCATTCTCGAAAGCATCCCGTGGTGCCAACTAGTTAGTAGGCATTCTATTTCTGGGTTCTTAAGCCCAAGATTCACTCTACTTACCTCGTGTCGATAGTGTTGCTCGTACCTTAGGGATATTAGTAACCTTTGCGATAGTCCTCGAGGTCCGTGGTATTTCCTTCTTCCAAATACCGTGAACTGATTATGGAAGAAGTTCTTTTGAACCAAAAGATCACAACAAGAGTGCTCTTGACGAGTTCTTGATTCTATGTTGTGACTCTACCAGTTCTACCTTTCTGCATGGGATATCCGGGAGAAACATGTTGAACTCGTTCGACATGCTAATCTATGCATCCACAACTCAAAAGTTATATGTTCCTTGAGTTGTCCCTCTTTAGTTGTTATCTGACCTTCGTCTGTCAATTGTTGGTCAAGAGTAGTTGTGCATTCATGTTATCGATGCCTATTATTCTTGTGGTCCGTCAAGCCATTCTATTCCGGAATGACTAGGAGAAACAAACTCAAGTACCTCGTCCATTTCTAGGATTGGGTCAAAGTAGTTGTATCCCGCAGATCAAAATGCCAATCCAGCTTTTGTTCTGTTCTACCCTGAAGTATTACCATCTTATGCCAAGAATGTCATGAGAATTGCACCAACTCTTACGAATTCTTGACGCAGTGATACTTCTTGCCATTATCATTCATTCCTCGGTTTTCCATGTTTTTTATCCGGCATACTGACAAGCGAATTGTGATGTGTGAAATCAGTACTGCTAGCAACCCCGTTGCTTGGTAGTTAATGGACATTAATATCATTCTTAGCGTGTTGGTTATCGAATCACTATATTAGGATTGATCGTGCTACCTTGTCCTTATTTCTGGTGCACTCTCCGATCTTTGAGTTAGGATTAATCCCTTGCTCTTCTGATCATGTCGTCTTGCCTTGAAAAGAATGATTGTCCTCGAGCTTAGAGACATATCGGTGGTTCGTGATTTTCCGGATATCTTCACGGAAGTATCACCAGGTCGTCCCCTGACCGATATGTTAAGTTCGTGATCAAGTTGGTTCCCCAATAAACCACTCTTTCTCCAAGAATCTGTGCTGGATACCCATGAGCTAGTTGGTCAAGCTAAACAACAACTTCGAGAGTTGGAAGATAAAAGCTTTGTCCAACTTAGTTCATTTTAAGGGATATCCTTTGAAGTGTGTGTTGAAGAAAGATGATGTCTTCGTCGATTGGTCCTCGGGATCAATTGTTGGATCTATTGTCTTGTCCAGACTTTGATTTGAGTATGGGTTATCATCAAATCAAATCAGAACCAACAATATTCGTAATGTTGTCTTACTCGTGGTAGTTTCCTCGAGCATATGCCATTATATCCTTTGGTCTGACCAATATTATCACATTGTTCACATGATGGTGGAAGTCCAGTGATATGGAAATTCCGATGAGTTGCTATTGAGCCCATCAGCAGCATCCTGTCTCCTCCATGATTCATGTTGAACATCAAGCTAGTGTTGGAAATTTTGTAAGCATTGCCTTCGTGTTCCGCTCATGAGGTATATGTTTTGGTGAAAGAAGTGACTTTCTCCAAGTTCATGTGCATTAGGTGTAAATTGCCGCCATGAATTTGAGAAAGGTTTGTTTTGTTTCCCCTGGAATCATCCCAAATCAGTCATGCATATGTGCGAAGTATTCCATGGTTTGATAGGCTCGCTACCTCCACTCCATGTGTAATCCCTAGCACACCAAGCCACTGATTGATTTGTTCAAGGAAAGGAAGTTCTTAAGTGCTAATCCTTAAGGACCCAAAGGTACATGCGCAGGACTTCGCTCTCCGCAATGATGGTTCCCAATCGGAACTCGGTAGTGTTGCATTGTAAGACTACTGTGTGGTCATGCTTGTCTTGGACAACGTGTTCACATGTATGTAGCAGAACCAACTCATGTTTGGAGCTTGCTATCGTAGTTCATCTCCCGAGAGTCTCGCAACGCCATCTCGTCGATTTGTGTTGCAATCTTTAATTTTTCTCTCCAGACTGGATGAGTCTGGAATATCTTGACACCAACCAGATCTGAATCTCAGGCAGATATGATGGTTGGAACATTCCCAACATCTACATTTTGTTCCCAGCTTGCACCGCCATTGTGCCAATTCCATGTTGCCCTCTCAGTAATTGTTGTTTAGGATCATCTTCAAAAGTGGTCCTACCATGGGTCCCATCTATTCCCGATGATAGGCAAAATCATCCATCGCGTTGTCTTCAACAAGGTAGTCCACATCATCCATTCTAGTCTGGGTATGCCATTCCTCTGAACTCCGCCAAACGATTGTTGGTGAATTGCCTTAGGCTGGTATAGAGAGTTTCAATGATCTCCGTATCAAAAGTAATTCTTTTTTCCACTTAAGGAAATAACTCTACAAGTCATCTCCCCTTAGATGTCTCATTATGGTATCATGGGCAACTTAACTCCTCGCTACCTTGAAACCCCCTCACCATCTATTTAAGCGTGGAATTGTTGCCTACCAAATCGAACCTTCGACATCTGTTTCTTCCATCCCTCTTGATGTGTGTTTGTGTCTCAACTCAAGAGAGTTACCGTGTCTCATCCCGTGAGTTGATCGTGAATTGCTCGATCTTTGAGAAGATCGTTTCATGTAGAATCTCTTTTTGTCGTCATCAAGTTGAATGAAGATTTCGAAAGCAAAGACGTCCAGATCAAGGTGGTGCAATGAATCAACATCCTCGAGAAAGACATCTGGATCGTGAAGATTCTATTGGCTTGTGTCCCTCTGTCTTCTTACCTCACGTCTTGAATCTCGGGACGAGATTCTTGTTTAGTGGGGGTGAGCTGCCACAGCCCCAGATCAGCCCTTGTTTGACTTTGCTTGCTCATCATGCCATCATGTTTACATTCCAAAGAAACTTGAAATGGGGATGTTGAAACCATAGCACCAAATGAATTCAACTAGGTTCAAACTTAAAAATATTTTCAATGACCCCAAAATGCCCTTTGAAAATGTTCATGATTTATGATAAAGGTGAAAACCTCTGCCATAAATGATGAGCATATTTCTTGGCCATTTATGGATTTTTGAATTAATCCATATTGTATTTGAGTTGGAGCAAATAAAATCTATAACTAATTTTATAGCTCCAAATATTTTGAAAGTAATTGTGGATCGCTGGTATATTGCAGAGAGCTCCCACAAATAATTTCAGAATTTATATAAATGGTTTAGTTTCCAAACTAAATCAAAACAGAGAAAAATAAATAGAAAAACAGAAATAAAGGAGAGAGAGAGAGAGAAAGTACCTGGTCTCACCTGTGCAGTCCACTACTGTGCGGCCCACTGGCCCAGCGCCAGTCGTCGTCCTCCTGGCGCCAGTAGACAGGGCACGTGCCCGACGCGCGCTCGCTCCCCGCGTGCCACATCACCTACCTGCCTGGCCGCCCGAGGCCAGCACGACGCCGCGAAACACCTCGCCGCTGTCGTCTGGATCGCGCCGACCCGCTCATCTCTTCCCCCCTGCCCCCTCCCTCGCCGTTCCCCACCTCACCGAACGCGCCCGCCGCCGACTAGCAGCACCGCGGCCATCGCCTCCCCCTCGTCCCCTTGAGCAGTCCAGAAGATCCGCCTCGTCGCCCTAGTCCTCTCCGCCGAGCCACGCGGCGCCGAACACCTCGAAGCACCGTCCCCGACCCCTTCATCCTCCTCGGGTCGCCGGAGATCCGCCTCGCCGCCCCGCTCACTCCGACACCTCCCCGGCCCCGCCGTCTGCACCGGACGACTCGCCGTGAGCCACTGAACCTCTCCCCTCCGCCTTTTTCTTCGCGCACGCCCCGTAGCCGCTGCCCCGCGAGCACCCGAAGCCGCCGTCCGCCATGGCCGGCGAGCTCTGTGCCCCCGAGCCCCTCCGCTCCTACTAGTTGCTCTGGCGTGCTCCTGCTGCCCATTAGGTGCTGCCTAGCACCTCCGTTCGCTCGCCTCGAGCTTCAGCACCCCGCCCGCGCATAGCCGTGCTCTGGCCGCCGCTGTCGTCTTTGCCATCGCCGCCGTAGTCCGCCCCGGCACCGCCCACGGCCACCACCCGACGCGCCTCGTCGCTCCGCAGCCGTAGAGCCCAACGGCGCCTCGAACGGTGCCCTGTAGGTGAAATCTGAGGTGCCCCACCGCGTCTGGCCTCGCCGGCGTCGAGTCACTGGCGGGTTTGACTCGTTTGACCGGGGTTTAACCACTGGCTTGACCTCCCCTGATGTGTGGGCCCAGGCGCCTGTTTAATTCGTGTTAGGTTTAATTAGTGTTAACTAACTTAGCTAATTAGATGAGCCACTGACGTGCGGGCCCCGCCCTGCTAATTAACCTAGGATTAGGACTAACTAAAATTAGTTAGTCTAATGACACTGACACGCGGGACCCACTGGTCAGGTTTGACCTGGACCGTCCCCGTTGACTGCTGACGTCACCCTGACGCAATGCTGACGTAGTTAATTAATTTCTGGATTTATTCATATTCAGGAAAATTCAGAAAATAATGCTAACTTCAAAATTTCATAGAAATTAATCTGTAACTCCAAATCAAACAAATTATATATGAAAAATGATCAGAAAAATTCAATCTATCCATCTGTACTGGTTTCATGCATATTTAAACAAGTTAACCTGCTGTTTAGTGCAAACCATGATAAAGCACTATTTAAGATCACAAATGAGCTTGAACTTTGAATCTTTGATTCAAAATAGCTCAAACCCATCTGGTTGTAGTTGCACTAGCTCAACACACTCATTTTGCCATGTCATTATCATGCATCACAATTGTTGCATTGCATTGATCGTTTTCTTTCTTGTTTGCCGGTTTTTGTCCCCTCTTAGTAGACGTGGTTTCGACGATGAGTTCGATGACACCGATGAACAGCTATATTATCTTCAGAAGTTCCAGGCAAGCAAAAACCCCCTTGTTCATTCCGATACAATCCCACTCTCTCGCTCCTGCTCTCTTTTGCTGCATTAGGACAACAACGATTCAACTGTTACATGCTGCGGTAGTTGAACCCCTTTCCTCTGCATGACCTGTCATTGCCACAGTAAATAGATGAAACCCACTAGCATGAGTAGGAGTTGTTTGAGCCCTGATGTGCCTACTCATTCATGCTTGTTTGTCATGCCTGCTACTGCTTAGAGTTGAGTCAGGTCTGATTCATCGGGAATGAATTGGAAGTGTGTGAACATGTCCTACTGTTGAGAGCTAAGTGTGTGAACACGATTTGGTAAAGGTATCGATGAGAGGCCATGTAGGAGTACATGGTGGGTTGTTTCATTGAAGCCGTCCTTAGGAACCGAGTTCTGTGTTTGTGATCCATGAACAGCTACTACCATGCATTGGGCCCGAAACCAATGGACCCTCTCGACTTCTTAACCGCCCTTGTCCTCTGTCCAGGAGTTGCAAGTAGTTTCTGGTGTTTGTAGTATGCTGGAGGCCATGCGCAGCGCTGACCCAAGGGGTGGGCTGTGATGCGGTAGGCACATGGCACAGTGTACCGGGCGCCCATGTGGTGTCTCGGGAACCCTGCACACATCGTTCGGGGCCGTATGTGGAAACCTCGGCCGGACTCCCTGCGGATGGAACCTGAATAGGCGATAAACCTAGACTAGAGTCTTGAGTGTTTAGGTAGGCTATGGCGGACTGCCTCGCCAGGCTTCCGCTTGAAGGTTGCCGAGATACACGACGTGTACATGATGGTAAGTGGCGAGAGCGTGTGTGAAGAAGTACACCCCTGTAGGGTTAACATGATCTATTCGAATAGCCGTGTCCGCGGTGACGGACTTCTGGGTTGCCTATAACAGTTCATAGACAAGTGAAAGTGGATACTCTAAAACGCGCAAGATAAGCGTGAGTGCTATGGATGGCGTTCTCGTAGGTAGACGGGAGCGGATCCATAGTGGTGTATTGAATGGTGAACATGTGGACTCGTGTGCGCCACCTCAAAAGAGTTACTTGCAGTCATAGTTTAGGATAGCCACTGAGCCAAAGCTGGCTTGCTGCAGTCAAACTCCACCACCCCCCTTTGTTGATACTGATGCATATGTAGCTAGTTCTGATGTAAGTCTTGCTGGGTACATTTGTACTCACATTTGCCTATTTTATGTTTTGCAGAGAGACGTCAGTCTCGCTAGTAGTTCCGTGTGGACTTCGATGTTTAGCTTGATACCTCAGCTACGATCTTGTGCCCTCGGCAGGATCTGGTAGATAGTCAGGCTTCTCAGTCTTTTTCATTTGTAGATGTCTGTACTCAGACATTTTAAGCTTCCGCATGTGCTTTGACTTCTATGCTTTGAATGTTGGGTCATGAGACCCATGTTTGTAGTACTTGGCTCCTCGGAGCCTAATGAATAAATACTCTCAGTCGTAGAGTCTTGTTGTGATGCCATGTTGTATTTACACATATCGAGCATATTGTGTGTATGATTGAAATGATTGGTATGTGTGGGATCCAACAACCTAGTTGTTTATCCTTGGTAGCCTCTCTTATGGGGAACTGTAGTCTTGTACTTCCATGATCCATGGTAGTCCGCTACAGCCCGGTTCACCGGAGTCCTGCTAGCCCAGCACTACTGCTTCGGAACACTTGACTGGCCGGCATGTGATTCACATCGTTCCTGTGTCTGTCCCTTCGGGGAAATGTCACGCGGTGACATCCGGAGTCCTACCTAGCCTGCTATAGCCTGGGTTCCCGGAGTCCTGTTAGCCCAGTGCTACAGCCCGGATTCGCACGCTGCTGACCGACATGCTCGATGTTGACTCATGTATGCATGTCCCCGTAAGTTGGTGCCACTTTGGGTTCACGACTAGTCATGTTGGCCCGGTTTCTCTGCCATATGGATGCTAGCGACACTATCATATACGTGAGCCAAAAGGCGCAAACGGTCTCGGGCCATGGTAAGGCGACACCCGTGGGAATACCGTGCGTGAGGCCGCAAAGTGATATGAGGTGTTACAGGCTAGATCGGTGTGACTTAGAATTGGGGTCCTGACAAGGAATTAATGGAATCTTTGTGGACAGAAATTGTGAATGTAGGGCAGATCAAAATCCTCTCTTTTAGTTTCTTGCAAACATACAATGCCAGCTGCACTTTCTTCAATCTTTTGTCTCAAAGCCAACCATTTATCAGGAGAGTTAAGGCCTCTAATGTTCCAGTTTAAAATACTACAAGATCTGTTGTTATTCATTGTAACTAATATTTAGAACAACAAAAAATTCAAGGTCCATCCCTTGAATTAGCAACCAGACACTCAACAAGCAATCACACATGGGCAGCATAAACATCACACACCATCTCATAACAGAATAGTGACATAATCCAGCATAAGAGGCCCACAGGTTCTGGGGCATGGAGGTCTCCATCAAAAGGACTAGATTACATATATTCTTACAACAGTCTAATAATGTCCTCATAAGCAAAATACAAACCTCATCCATAACACTAAAAGGGCCTAACCACCCAAAGACCTTGTTGGAGGGAGACTTGGTCATCATTTCTTTCCTTTGGCCTTGTCCCCAGTGGTCTTGGGCAGCCCAGCCACTCCTCCTTGCTCTTTCATCTTTGGCTTCTTAGACAGCTTCCCATGTAGTTCCTCCTCAGCCACCTTGCAGAAGGATTTTGTGAGATTTTTGACCACATGAAAGTTTGTAACAGGTGGAAGGGCATTACATGGTAAACAAACATTGCCAGAGCAAGAATTTCTTTTGAAACCATTATTCTCAAGTCTGATTCTTTCACTCCTTCTTACCTCAAATTCAATAAGGGGTCCTTTTCCTGTCCTTTTCCTTGTGCCAGTGCCCTCAAAAGTTTCAGTGATGTCTTTGTTAGGAGATGCAGCAGGAGTCTGTGCCAAGGTGGTCAGATGCTTGTCCTTCTCTAAGCTCTCATGAGACTCCTGCAAACAATTGGGTGCTTGAGCAATAGCACAAGTTTCAGGAATATGGAATTCAAGTACATCCTTTGCTACACAATTGGCAGTTAGCAGTTGCCACAAAGATGACTTAAGCAGGTGCAGAGTCCAGTCAAACTTATCAGGAGTTAACAAGAGGTGCATAATGAAATTAAACCAGCTTACAGGTATCATAATCTTGAAAAAATTCTCCTTGTTAGATGTTCCAGGTGCAAAATGTGTAACCCACAAGTCTAGGCCCTCTTTTGAAATTAGGTGAGCACCATCAATCACAGATAGAGCATGTTCCTCAACTATGTTATCCAAGTTAACTGAATGTGAAGAGGACCCACAGAGATACCTTTGCCAGAAGCATGGGTTGCCTTGGGTAAAGATATAATGTTCTCCATAGCCCTGCCAGAGACAGCCCCCAGAGAAACATTGGGGATTGGGTCTTCCCCCACAGAAACTAGAGCCACCACAGCAATTTCAGAAGGAGCGGGTAGTGGAAAATCAACAACATTCAGCAGTGGACCAGCAGAACCTTCAGGCCTCATAACAAAGCTCTCATTGAGATTTTCATAAAGTTGATCAGTAGGAGCACCCTCTAGACTGGGTGGTGCAACTGGAGGAACAGGATCAATATGACTGAGAACTGATTCTAACATCAGACTATTAGAGGCATTATTATTTACAGAAGTACCAGCCTGCTCCTTAACATCAACAGGTGCATAGACTACAGCAGAAGCAGAACCAGGGACAAAAGGAGGGACTTGCTCCCCTCCAAGGTTGACAAGTGGATCATTGTGCATCATTTGAGCTTCTGGCTCCTCATTAGCATAGGCAATGAATATGTTCTGTACACCCACACCCAGGGGGGGTTAAGAACTCCTTGAGTGACCTCTTCATAAGGTTGCAGAGCTAACACCAGATTGTTATGTGATTGATCTCCTTCAGACAGAGAAACATTGGTTGTAGTGCTATTGTCAGGGGCTATATCATCCTCATTAACTTGCATTTCAACTTGGTGATCTTCTTCAGCAAAGTTCTGGTTAACAGGCTGAGGGAAAGCCCAATGACCTTGCTCATCCCACTCCTCATTGTTAGCAACTGCATTGTTGACAGGAGGGGCAATGTGAAACCTTGGAAATCATTAGCATTCTGAGGAAGTGGGTGGGGATCAACATCTGGAGGGGGGATAGGATCTTCATCCTCAGGCCCACCACCCTGCAGCTCCTCTAAAATAACTTCAACTGAACTAGTCCAGGACTCCTATTCAAAACCTTCCCCTTCAGACCAGCGAATGCTTTTAGGTATGTCAATCAGTTCAGCGCATCTAGCCTTGACCAAAACCTTGCGCCTTCGAGCATCTTCCTTTTCCCAATTGATAATACGGCCAAACTTGGCAATGGCCATGGCAATATCCTCAGTGTTGCAATGGTCAAACGGGACCCCCACAATCAACAGCCAACAAACTCTATTAAAGTTGAGCCGCCTCCAGTTTCTACCCTGATCAGGCAGCACAAACGACAAAAAGACATCGCCAAATGCATGCGGACTCTGACGAATGAGTCTGTCTTTGTCTCGGATATGAATGAATTGCACATAAGCTTCGTCAAATGGGCAGGCATGAATACTGCCATGGCCTACTTGCTCTACTCCTTCCAAGAACTCCTCAACTACTTCACGAACATTGTGGAAATGTACCTCATCCGGGAGCGGCTGGATAGTCACAATCGCCCATTCTTCATGGCCGCGTGGACGGCGCGGCAGAACCACTTGAGCCACTCCATTCCAGCCCTCGATCTGCTGAATCTGAAACCCAGGAGGGACGAATGGATGCGGATCGATCGGGATGTTAGCCATCACCGAGGACACCTGACCGGAGAAGCGTAGCAGGGGCAGGGTTTGTGGCGAGCTTGTCGAAGCAGAGCTGGTGGGCAGAACAAAGGCATAATGCAAAGAGGCAAGGAGAGGTCTCGGCTAGAAGTTTGGAAACAATCCTGAGACGAGCTCCCTAAATGACGAGACCTGCCTAACTTGACAGTGCGGCCCACTCGCACGAAACCAGCCACTGACCACCCCCGGGGCCCAAGCCCAATCTGGCGGGCTGGAGAACGGATCATAATAGAGAAAAGTCCATAGCCCTGGGAGGTTTGGCATTGGACAGTTGCGCTCCATGTGGCCCAACTCCCCGCATGCATGGCACACAACATGCACGTAAGAACAAGAATCATGTCGATCAGAGTAATCATATTGCACCATTGCTGACCCATTGATAGGCTCATTAAGATTGGGGGTAATTGAGTTACAACCCTAATTCTGCTCATCATGAATACGCCCCGTTAACCGCTCAAAACTAACTTGTGGTGGGGGGAAAGGCTCTAGGACTCCGCGAGCACCGCCGGCCGGAACAACGGCTTTTCCATTTTTACCAACTAAGCTCCATTCCTGATCCTCATCAGCATAAAAAGCGGCCTCTTCACGGATCAAATTAGGACCCCCATTGCCCCAAAGGCTAAAAGCAATATCAAACTCTTTTTTACAAACTCTACCAACATTATAAATATCAAAACACGCAGATTTGGAAGCCATCGAGAACTTGAAGGAGCGATCCTTAAGATGACGAACACGAAAACCTTGGGCATAGCCCCCAAAAGAAGCTTGAAGCGCAACACTAAGCGTTTGCATGTCCAACTTGAAGGATGCACGGTAGAAAGAGATGACGAGGATGAATTCCTTGTGCCTGAATCTAGGAGAGAACACCACAGGGTGCCCGAACTTGGATCTCATCTTCGCTTGGAAAAGCTTGCCACGATCAAAGTTGAGGGCGATTGAAGCCATGCCGACGACCATAAAGGAGTTGACCATGGACGGTGGACCACCGAGGCCGGAGTGGCCAGACGATGGGGTGAGGAGGGTAGCCACCGGGGCCGGAGTGGCCACCCACGCAGGGCACTAGCCTAGGCGTCGGCCAAGTCGCCTCTCTCTAGTCGCTCCGCCCACACTCACTTGGCGACGGTTCCAAATGCCGTCGCGGAAAGGGGTTAAAAACCGTTTGTATATCACCAACGTGTACCAGTGAATCTTCAAGGACTGTCACACCAGCAAGACGAAGGGCATGACTACACCAGTCACAGCCGCTGTTGTAAGTCCTCAATCCTCATGCCTTTTGACCACTGCTTACTCTGACTTGTGCATTGAACTGCATGGTTTGCAGCCAATGTCTATTACTCTTTTCAATTCAATACACAATTGTCTTACCATATCATTGCACCTTACACGGTTTAAAAGAGAGGAGTGATGTTCCTTTGATCTTGATCTGTAATCTAGTTCCGTGCTGGACTTATCTACACAAGGTTACAATTGCCTGTTTGTCTGTTCTTAGTTGTTTTTTTATGAATGATGTCATACTATGCTTACCGTATTATAAACGTTGTCTCTTTATCCTTAGTGGTCAATACAATGTGAAGAAATAGACAATACAATAGACATGGTACATGGTCATATGTTTTGAACCTGGTTTTATTATGTACTTTGTAGTAAAATACAACTGATATTTTACACAGGTTCACCAAAATAAGTTCTGTATATAGACCAAAGCTATTTTGTTTGATTTTGCTGCCTCCTTAATATCTTCTGTTCTAGTACTACTAATGTAAAAAAAACTCAACTTTTCAGCAAGCTATGTAACAAATGGTGGAACCGCCACCTTCTGAAGGTGAAGAGGCAACTTAACCGCAATGTCACCTTTTACTGCAGTGGGTAAGTACATGTCCACTAATAGTGCCAAAAACACGTTCCTGCATAATACTGGGTTGGTAGTTAAGGCAATCTCGTCCAAACTTCCTCATGATCAAGATATGAAAGCTCAAAACAATGTTATGTCTACGCTCCAGACACAATTCCATTTCCTAACAGAGACCCTTTGTGAAACAAGGACAACCATTGTTCGATGTCGTCAAGATATGCATGGTTTTGAAACTAGACTATCAGATATTTGCTATGTTGCTCAGGAGTCTAGGAGAAATGAAGGTGAAGGTTATGGTGCTCCATCGGACAGTACAGCATGAAAACGTAGCAGTCAGGTCAAAGGAGCTGAGCTTCTGAACTTCTGGTGGTGCATTTATCTGCCGGACTGTTAACTTTTATGCCATCCTTCCTTTTGTTTTATGGTTGTAATTTGTTTTGGTGCGATACACATTTTTTTCTTAACGTGCAGCCATCGGCTCAAGAAAACAGTGAGCCATTTTTGTATAGTGTAGGGTTTTCCCTATATTTGCACTGGTGGCGAACTTTTATGCCCAGTGGATGTAATCTGTCCAATCGCCTTAATACCCTATTGTTAGTTTCAGGCTTATTTATTTCCTTAGTCTTCCTTTTCCTTGGTTTGCTAGTGGCCGCAACAACCATGGGCCATATACGGACCGTGGTAACCTTGATGCTGCTACGGGCCGTAGGATCCATGGGCCTCCTACGGGCCATCGGATAAATGGGCCTCCAACGGACCGTAGATTCAATGGGCCTCGGGCCATCAGATAAATGGGCCCACATGGGCCGTAAACGGGCGTAATTGGTATCGGTCCAGCAGGGTAACGGGCTGTTAACATGCCGAAAGACAGCAAAGGCTTAATTCTGTCACAGGCATAATGGGTCGTTAATGGCCAGAATATAGGACGGGCTGGAAACGGCACAATGGGTTAACAGGCCACAAACGGGCCGATTCTAACCACAGGCCGAATTTGGCCCATGAGGGGAACAGGCCAGTACCAGGCCAGAAGTAATCGAGGGCCAGAAAGGGTCCCAATAATGTATGGGCCATTAGTAGGCCGAAAGCTAACATGGGCTGGAAACGGCCATGTGAATCATGGGTCGTTACTCTGCATTAAGGAATTTACTGTTTATTATGGGCCAGAGTCACCGCGGCCCATTAAAGGGCCCAAAGATACGAAAGGCCTCATATGGGCCGAAACACGTCGTGGGCCATACATGGGCCGAAAATGAAACATGCTGGTATTATAATGGACGGCCCACATGATGCTGTTGGGCCGATTTCGGGAACGCCATAACAGGATGTGAGTTACCGGGCCGTAAAATGGGCTATATGCGAACACACTGTTAACAGGCTTTTCATGGGCCGGCCCAGTAGCTTTTGACCAACTCAAATGGGCCGGCCTTTGTAAGCTAAATGGGCCAGTGTTGGGCCGTCGCACGTGTCGACATATCATAGGTGCCCTATCTGACCCAATGACGAGCTGACACGTGTTTCCTCCAGCCAATGAGAATTTCACATGTGGAAAATCGCCATTGGTCGTTGTTGTTAACGGGTTATCGAATCCAAAACCGGACCCGATAGCTTAATGGCGACCTGTTATAGTGGATGCCATGTGTCGATTACCCTTGACGAAAGCACTTCCATGACGCGTCATTTATCGTCATGGAAGTGAACACTTCTGTGATGATAATTTTGGTATTGTCATGGAACACTTCTACGACGGCACAGGTATGACTATCTTGATTCTCTCATAAAATCGTCATGGATGTACATGCATGATAGAAAACATGACCTGCTGTGACAAACACGTATCATAGAGGAAGTGTATTTTTTGTAGTGGCGGAGGCAGAGCGCGCCACTGCTTGACTTCTGGTTGAGCCAGAAGGAGTGTTGTTGGGATCTCGCTATCTCGGGCCCATTGCCAAAGGGATCTGATGCGATCGGAGCTATTCTTGGCAACCAGGCTCTTGGTCGGCTGGGCTCTTCTCGTGCAGGTGTGGTCGTTGTGGGTCGACGGCACTACTCGGTGTGTTGTGGCGTGATAACCCACAAGTATAGGGGATCGCAATAGTTTTCGAGGGTAAAGTATTCAACCCAAAGTTATTGATTCAACACAAGGGGAGCCAACGAATATTCTCAAGTATTAGCAGCTGAGTTGCCAACCACACCTGAAAGACTTAATATCTGCAGCAAAATATTTAGTAGCAACTAGTATGGAAGTAACGGTAACGGTGGCAAAAGTAATAGTAGCAGTTTTGTAGCAATTGTAATAGTAGCAACGGCAAAGTAACTTAGCAAAGATCAATGATGGATAATTATGTCGTATGGCATTCATCATGCAACAGTTATAACCTAGGGTGACACAGAACTAGCTCCAATTCATCAATATAGTGTAGGCATGTATTCCGAATATAGTCATACGTGCTTATGGAAAAGAACTTGCATGACATCTTATGTCCTACCCTCCCGTGGTAGCGGGGTCCTAATGGAAACTAAGGGAGATTAAGGCCTCCTTTTAATAGAGAACCGGATCAAAGCATTATCGCTTAGTGAATATATGAACTCCTCAAACTACGGCAATCAGCGGAAAGAATCCCAATTGTTGTCACCTTGGGGTATGCGGATCATAATTCGTAATAGGTGTCTACAACTTGCAAGATAGTATCAAGAACACAAATATATTCATGAAAACATAATAGGTTCAGATCTGAAATCATGCCACTCGGGCCCTAGTGACAAGCATTAAGCATAGCAAAGTCATAGCAACATCAATCTCACAACATAGTGGATACTAGGGATCAAACCCTAACAAAACTAACTCGATTGCATGATAAATCTCATCCAACCCATCACCGTCTAGCAAGCCTACAATGGAATTACTCACGCATGACGGTGAGCATCATGAAATTGGTGATGGAGGATGGTTGATGATGACGATGGCGATGATTTCCCCTCTCCGGAGCCCAAAACAGACTCCAGATCTGCCCTCTTGATGAAGAACAGGAGGTGGCGGCAGCTCCATATCATAAAATGCGACGAATCCCTCTCTTTGATTTTTTTCTCCCTGAACATGAATATATGGAGTTGTAGTTGAGGTCGGTGGAGGTCCAGGGGGGCCACATGGCAGGGGGGCGCGCCCTAGGTGGTGGGCACGCCCTCCACCCTTATGCACAGCAAGTGGGTCCCCCTCGGTTGATTCTTTGGCCAATGTTTTTTATTAATTCCAAAAATATTCTCCGTGAAGTTTCAGGTCATTCCGAGAACTTTTATTTCTGCACAAAAATAACACCAAGGCAATTCTGCTGAAAACAGCGTCAGTCCGGGTTAGTTCCATTCAAATCATGCAAATTAGATTCCAAAACAAGTGCAAAAGAGTTTGGAAAAGTAGATATGATGGAGACGTATAATTGCGCTCGCCCGATGCGAGATGAGGTGCAGGTCCCGTCTCTGCCCCTCTAGGCGGCACGACCAATAGGTCTTGGCTCGCACCGGAGCGGGCGCCAACATCGTGTTTGTTGAGTTTGCCGGTGGGGGGACCGAGAGGAAGCTGAGTGCCTCTGTGACCCGCACCGGCGGAAGTATGATCGGTGGCATGTTCAAGAGGTTGAGCCGCGCCTGCAGCCCCGGTCTCTGCTCCAGCCACGACGGGAGTGCTAGCAGCACCGCCCGCATCGCCGGCTCCTCCCGCCATAGCCGCAGCGCCCGCAACACCTGCAGTCGTGCGTGACGAAGCCTTCGAGGTAGAAGGATGCGCCCCTACTCCACTTTGCTTCTTGGGAGCCATTGATGATGAAGATTGACGAAGGTCGACGCGCTGACTGCTGCTTCAGGTTCGCACAACCGACACCCCCTACCCTGGCATGCCAAAGATGTCGGCGTGGAAGCATGGTCACCTATGGGGCATGGGTGCCCCTTTGTGGTTCGGCATGGGGACGGCCACGCTGCACAAAGAGCAGAAGTAGCAGGGGACAGCACAACGACGGGCAGCTCTCTTTTACCCAGGTTTGGGCCGCTTTGCAGCGTAAAACCCTATTCCTGCTGTGGTGGATTAAACTTGAGGAAGACGATGACACGAAGCGCACTAGCCCGTCAAGGGCGCCTGGTGTCGGTGTCAAAACCGGCGGATCTCGGGTAGGGGGTCCCAAACTGTGCGTCTAAGGTCGATGGTAACAGGAGACAGGGGACATGATGTTTACCCAGGTTCGGGCCCTCTCTATGGAGGTAATACCCTACTTCCTGCTTGATTGATCTTGATGAATATGAGTATTACAAGAGTTGATCTACCACGAGATTGTAATGGCTAAACCCTAGAAGCCTAGCCTGTATGACTATGGTAATGAGTATATGCTTTCCGGACTACACCCTCCGGTTTATATAGACACCGGGGGGATCTAGGATTACATAGAGTCGGTTACATAAGAAGGAATCTTCATAGTTGGTCGCCAAGCTTGCCTTCCACGCCAAGGAGAGTCCAATCCATACACGGGTACAGTCTTCGGCCTTCATGTCTTCAAAGCCCACCAGTCCGGCCCATGGATAACAGGCCGGACGCCCGAGGACCCCTTAGTCCAGGACTCCCTCAGTAGCCCCTGAACCTGGCTTCAATGACGAGGAGTCCGGTGCACAGATTGTCTTCGGCATTGCAAGGCGGGTTCCCCTTTCCGAACTCCAAGATAGTCTTCAGACGTAATGATTGTATCCGGACCTGTATACACAACTGCAGAGGATATAATATTTCACGAGTCCAATCCACTGACAACTTTTTGGTAATATGACATCACGCCTGCTCGGCCATTATTTTTGAACCGTTAGCTAGCCCGCCGTCCCACGTCTCGAGACGTGGTTCTATTGGCATGTCTTATCCCAGCGGAGATCGTGTCGCCCCTTTTTAAGGGATTCTTATCAACCCAGACGTGGGTAACCCAACCGTCGCTTGGGTACAACTCCTAGGGAATAGGCAAGTTTTGAGGCCTAGGAAGAGACGTTTGATATTCGTAGTCTTTATATAGGGGTAGAGACCCATCTTTTTCTTTCACGCTTGCTTCTTCCTCAACCCATGCTTCCCCGAGTTCCAACACCCTGGGTTTCAATCGGCACAAGCTCCAATCATGTCCGGATCCAGCCGTCAAGGCCAGTGGGTGGCTTCTTCTGTCATGGAGGGAGATATTGCAAAGCTTCGGGCGGCGAGGTATCTGACCGCCGAAATCTTTCATCGGCTTCCTGCCGAGGGGTAGGTTATTCCCACCCCCAGATCTGACGAGAGGGTCGTGTTCGTGTCCCACTTCCTCCGCGGGTTAGGGTTTGCTCTTAACCCCTTCGTCCGAGGGCTCATGTTCTATTACGGCCTAGATTTTCACGATCTGGCCCGGGACTCTATTCTTCTTATCTCGGCGTTTATCGTCACGTGCGAAGCCTTCCTCCGAACTCCTCCGCACTTTGGCTTATGTCTCAAGACCTTCAATGTGAAGCCGCAAGTGATAGAGGGGGAGCAGGCAGAGTGCGGTGGTGCCATAGTGAGCAAGCTTGCTAGTGTTGTTTGGCTGAAAGGATCTTTTGCCAAATCTTCCGACTTATGGCAGCATGGGTGGTTCTATATCACCGAGCCCCGTGGCTCCAAGTGGGCAGCTGCGCCCGAATTTTGATCCAGCCCCCCAATTCAGCTTGCATCGTGGATTAATAAGGGGTTGGACTGGGGATCAACGGATGAGGTGCGGGCTTTGCAAAGTCGCATCCGAAGCCTCATTGAGAGGGACATCAATGTCGTCAACGTTGTTCAAGTAATGCTAGTCCGCCGGACCCTACCGTGCCAGCGACAGCCTCTCCGCATGTGGGAGTTCAATCCAGAAGGGCTGCGGACTCTTCAGCACTTCTTCGGCACTACGCACGAAGGAATGTGGAGATTATTTTTCAGGAAACGAAAGCAATGGCTGGACACCACCGAAGATATCAGCCTAGACTGTAATCATCCGGACACCCTGGTAAGTACCCGTTCGCTGAACACCTTATAATCGAATAAATGAAAATAAAATATATAAAAAGTATTACGGGAATGCTTGCAGGCTTGTCCGTAGTGTGCTTCCTCCAATGCCCATGGTTATCTTGAGTGCGTAGTGATGTATGCGCGGTACACATTTTGCGGGTGTACGAGGTGGGCAGCGGAAGCCGGACTGCTATTTCCGCTCCGGGAGTGATCGATCCTCGGGTGGGAATTGCTTCTGACCACCGGTATTTTGTTGGTGAACCTCTCCGCTGTCCCTGTCGCCTGCCGGCCTCCTCCCCTTGTGTTCGGCGTTGATCTTGCCGGCCTGCTTGAAGACCCAGCAGTTTCTGTTGGTATGATTAGCTGGTTTATCGGGGTGTCCGTGAATCTGGCAGGGTCGGTCCAATATCCTGTCTAGGTTGGATGGTTCATCTCGGTTCTCCTTGAATGGCTTCTTCCGTTGACCGGGCTTGGGATTGCTGAATCTGACATTGGCCGCTGTGTCGTGTGATCTTTCATTATCATTGCGACTGTTGTGTTTGCTTCGTCGTCGTTGCCGTCTCGGATTTCGGAAGTGCCCGGGTCACTGGCGTTGTTGCTTCTACGAGCGAGCCAGCTGTCTTCTCCCGCGTAAAAGCGGGTCATTAGAGCAGTAAGGGTTGTCATGGATTTAGGTCCTTCTTGACCGAGGTGGCATGTAAGCCATTCGTTCCGGACGCTGTGTCTGAAGGCTGCGAGGGCTTCCGCGTCCGGACAGTCGACAATTTGGTTCTTTTTGACTAAGAACCGAGTCCAGAGCTTCCTGGCTGACTCTCCAGGCTGCTGGACTATGTGACTTAGGTCATCGGCATCTGGTGGCCGGACATATGTTCCTTGGAAGTTGTCAATCAAGGCTTCTTCCAAGTCTTCCCAGCTGCTTATGGAATTTTCAGGTAGGCTGTTTAACCAGTGTCGAGCTGGCCTTTTTAGCTGTAGCGGGAGGTATTTAATGGCATGGAGGTCGTCTCCACGGGCCATATGGATGTGGAGGATAAAATCTTCTATCCATACTGGGGGATCGGTTGTTCCGTCATATGATTCAATATTGACGGGTTTGAATCCTGCGGGGAATTCATGATCCATTACTTTATCAGTGAAGCAAAGAGGGTGTGCGGCGCCTCTGCGTTGGGCCACACGACGACATAACTCCGAAGGAGTCCATTTGCGGTTTTCGGCCCGGGCGTGGCTAGGTTTGTCACGTCCGAATAGGTAGCCATCGTCGCGTGTCGAGGCGTGCCCTTGCGATCCGTAGATCGATCTTGCGTGTCCTGCTCTTCTGTCCAAGTTCCGTCGAAGGTTGTCTGTACAACCATGAGCTGTATTATTCTTGGCTTTACGGCGAGGTGGGGCGGTCGGGTGTTCGGCTTGAGTTGCCTCTTTATCCGGACAGAGTTGTCGACGACCTGCCGCATTGTGTAATGGTGGTACGGGCTCCAACGCCTCGTCATCGAACTGAGGTAGCAATCTATGCTTCGGATAGCTTCTGGCTGGGCCGCTAAGGCCGTATTCTTCGGCGGCCAGGACTTCGGTCCATCTATCATTGAGTAGGTCTTGGTCAGCTTGAAGCTGCTGCTACTTCTTTTTCAGGCTCCTTGCAGTAGCTATTAGCATGCGCTTGAAGCGCTCCTGCTCGAGGGGTTCTTCGGGTACGATGAAGTCTTCGTCGCCGAGGCTTACCTCATCTTCGGAGAGCGGAAGGTAGTTGTCGTCCTCCGAATTGTCGCTGGGCAGGGCCTGTTCATCGGGGCTGGCTTGCCCGTTTTCTTGTTCCTCCTGTTCAGATCTTGCTCCAACAGGGTCTTCATTGTTTTCGGCATCGTCCGGAGTGCTATTTTCTCCGGTGTCAGCGTTGCGGCGATGTGACTTAGAGCGGCGTTTAGGGCGCCGGTGCTTAGACTGTGTCTCAGGAGGTTTATTCTCAACTGGATCTTCTTTGTCATCATCGCTGGCTTTGTTAGATGTATCGACCATGTACACGTCGTACGAAGAGGTGGCCGTCCCACATCCTGTGAATGGCGGGTCTTGGCCTTGCTCCTTGTTGGCATCGTCGTCTATACCGTCGATGTCTTCGGAACCATAATCAAGCATGTCGGTTGAGTCCTCGACAGTGGCTATGAAGTGGGTGGCGGGTGGGAAGCGAAATTCTCTGTTAACAGCCTCTAGCTCGAACCGGACATAGTTCGGCAGTGAGTCCTCCGCCAAGGACAGGCTTTTTAATGAATTTAGCGCATCGCCCAAGGGCGAGTGTTGGAAGATATCTGCGGCGCCGAACTCGAAGATCGATAACCGATCCAGCTCTGCGCCCGCAGGCGTGCGTGGTTCGGAACTTATAGCCGGAGACGAGTCCGGAATTCCGTTAACGCAGACATTGCAAGGTGTTGAGTCTGTGTGCGGCTCCAATGCCGCAGACTTCGTGGCTTCGGATGGTGTGATATGCTCCAGATCAAAGGCCGTAGTAGTTACAGGAACCATCTCCTGAATCTGGTCCAATGACAGATTCAAGTCATGTTCATCGGAACGAGGCGGAGCGATCGCCGCGGTCTCAAATCCATTGAAGATCAAGTCTCCATGGATATCCGCAACGTAGTTCAAGCTTCCAAATCTGACCTGGTGGCCAGGGGCGTAGCTATCGATCTGCTCCAGATGGCCAAGCGAGTTGGCCCGCAGTATGAAGCCGCCGAATACGAAAATCTGTCCAGGGAGGAAGGTTTCTCCTTGGACAGCGTCACTATAGACGATCGAAGGGGCCATCGAACCTTTCATCGATGGCATAGTGGAACTCTCAATGAAAGCACCAATGTCGGTGTCAAAACCAACGGATCTCGGGTAGGGGGTCCCGAACTGTGCGTCCAAGATCGATGGTAATAGGAGACAGGGGACACGATGTTTACCCAGGTTCGGGCCCTCTCTATGGAGGTAATACCCTACTTCCTGCTTGATTGATCTTGATGAATATGAGTATTACAAGAGTTGATCTACCATGAGATCGTAATGGCTAAACCCTAGAAGCCTAGCCTATATGACTATGGTAATGAGTATATGCTTTCCGGACTACACCCTCCAGTTTATATAGACACCGGGGGGATCTAGGGTTACATAGAGTCGGTTACATAAGAAGGAATCTTCATAGTTGGTCGCCAAGCTTGCCTTCCACGCCAAGGAGAGTCCAATCCGGACACGGGTACAGTCTTCGGCCTTCATGTCATCAAAGCCCACCAGTCCGGCCCATGGATAACAGGTCGGACGCCCGAGGAGCCCTTAGTCCAGGACTCCCTCACCTGGGGGAGTGCAACTACGCATGTACAAGTGTGAGGGGTCGAAAGGTTTGAACCCCTTGCTAGGTTGCCTCAGGCCTCCTTTTATAGCTGAAGGGGCAATCACAATGGAAAATGAGTCATTTGAACGTGATTAGATAGCTAACATGCTATCATACCTAACTCTGGCAGTTAGGACAAAGTGCATTAAATGCACTGCCAAGTGTCATGCTGAGGATGAAGCCCGGCAAGCCAGTCGTGCTGCTTAACCATCCTTTTCCTTATTAGCTTCATACGCCTCCTAGACGGGTGTAAATAAAGTTAATCCCTTCTCTTCTATGCTGCCACGTGCTTAAATGGATCCACCTAGCTGCTCAATAGCTTGACACGGCACTGATAAATGACTTGGGTGTGATGAGGTGGAGCGGTGGTGTCCTGGTGAGGTCCTTCCGGCAAGGAACCTCGCGGGCTCTGGTCTTGGTGAGCCCCGGCAAGGCTTGCCTGGGTGAATTGAACTTATCGGCGTTCTGGGAACCAGGGTACCCAGACTTGCCTGCCTGCGGCCCACGGCGTGGCTCCATCGACGGCCTAGTATGGCCCATCTGCGAGACCACCAAGACAAGACCCTCGCGAGGGGCCAAGCCTCGTGAGGTCGACAACGTCAAGACCTCTTGAAGGAGCGCCCCCCCCCCCCCAAGGCGGCCTCCCAAGGAGCGGAGATTTCTATGCAGGTACCCAGCCTCATGATGCTACCATGACACAAGCCATGACGACTAAGGCAGGCGGGCACTAGCGAGCGCAGAGGAGGCAGTTTCCTCTTTGGTGGTAAGGAGGCAAGAACAGGCGTGGGTTCCTAAGGAATTTGGCAAAGGTTTCCATTCTGGTGCAACGAGACCAAGGCCGGCAGCACGGTAGGACGGATGTCACCACCGAGCCTACCGTTGTGTCACGACCAGAAGCTTTGCAGGCGAAGACCACCTTTCATCAGGATAAGATGTACTACTTGTCCCCTTTCATATTGGCCGCTGAGGGATCCCTTCCCTCCTACGTTTTGGGGGAAGAGGACCGAGGCCACTATAAATATAGGTTAGCCACCACCGTAGAAGGGGTCGACTCATTTCCATCACCCCCGAACCTCGCGAGGTTGTTCATCCCTTATACTAGTTCATCCTCGGCCCCTCATGAGGCCAATCCACCACAAACCAGGAGTAGGGTCTTACACCGCAAGGTGGCCCAAACCTGGGTAAACCGTCGTGTTCATCTTCTTCCTTGTTCGTGTGAATCGAGCTAGGCCATGGGGCGACGAGCTGCTAGGCTAGATAGGTTGAGTTCTTCGCACACGCCCCAGAGTTCGAACTTTTCTTGGGTCTGCGGAGCCCTGAATCCAACAGAACTTGTCCCTCAGGGGTGTCTCGACAGGCCGGGCTCTCCTGCCCAGCAAGGGAGGCTCTCTTGAGGTAATCTTCTTTGCTCATCTATTCTTCTTAATGCTCTCCTTGATCTCACGAAGAGAGGCTTCTCTGACTTATCCTTTGTATCACGTACTGGTGCTGGATGCATGATCATCAGCACGCCTATGCATGAGTCCGATCGGAAAACATGAACATTTGTTGTACCGACACCTTAATAGCAACAATACATGTGTGTCATGTCTCTTTCTGTCACTGATATTGAGCACCGCAAGATCGAACTGATCACAAAGCACCTCTTCCCGTGGCAAGAAAATCAATCTAGTTGGCCAAACAAGACCAATAATTTAGAGAAGAAATATGAAGCTATAACAGTCATGCATAAAATTGTTCAAAGAAGACTCAAATAATATTCATGGATAGATTTGGTCGTAAACTCACAATTCATCGGATCCCAACAAACACACCGCAAAAAAGAGTTACATGAAATAGATCTCCAAGAACGTCGAGGAGAACAATGTATTGAAGATCAAAAAGAGAGAAGAATTCATCTAGCTACTAAGTATGGACCCGTAGGTCTGTGGTAAACTACTCACGCATCATTGGAGGGGCAGCAAGGATGATGAAGAACCCCTCTGTGATTGTTGTCGCCTCTGGCAGAGTGATGGAAAAGGCCTATAGATTGGTCTCGTGGTTCTGTAACTTGCGGCGACAGAAAAAGTATTTCGTGTCGCGCTACCTACCACTTGTTTATAAAGCCTCCCAAATTGCCATGACAGCCTCTAACCTTTTTCACCATCCTAGCAAACCATTGTTTGGCTATGTTACCACTTTGCTCAGCCCCTCTTAAAGCGTTGTTAGTTGCAGGTGCAGTTGCAGGTTGTTCCATGTTGGGACATGGGTATCATGGGATATCACAATATCTCTTATTTAATTAATGCATCTATATACTTGGTAAAGGTTGAAGGCTTAGCCTTTTGCTTTGTGATTTGTTCCACTCTTGCCACCCAAGTTTTCGTCATACCGGTGTTATGTTCCTTGATTTTGCGTTCCTAACAAGATCGGGGTTTATGGGCCCCCCTTGACAGTTCGCTTTGAATAAAACTCTTCCAGCAAGGCCCAACATTGGTTTTAACATTTGCCAACATAATAATATTGAACTAAATAATTAATTTGCATAGGGCGTCATGAACCCAAGGATTCTTAATTCCACATAATACAGGGGGGCAGTGTTGTTGGTGCTGGTCTAAACTAGAGCACTGTGCGGGGCCGCCCCTTAGCAACTTGGGGTATTTTGGCACCTACACGCATCGCTCATCCGTCGTGGCCTTATTGGACTTGTTTTACCATTGTAAAAATGTCTTGTGCACCGGGATCCCCAGTTTGATCGGGTTGTCCCGCGATTGAGGATTGTCTCCGCAGACCGTGAGCTTGTCATGGGCTAAGTTGGTACACCCTTGCAGGGTTTAATCTTTTGAAAGTCATGCCCACGGTTATGTGGCACATGGGAGTTTTTAATATCCGGTTGTAGAGAACTTGACATTGGACCCGAAATAAAATACACCAATCGCGTGCGTAACCTTGACCGTCTCTTTTCGAGTGAGTCGAGAAGAGAACACGGTGGGGTTATGATTGAACGTAAGTAGTTCAGGATCACTTCTTGATCATTACTAGTTTGCAACCATTTGCGTAGTTCCTTGTCTTACTCTTGTACTCGTAAGTTGGCCACCATACAATGCTTAGTGCTGCTGCAACCTCACCACTTATCCTTTCCACACCCATTAAGCTTTGCTAGTCTTGATACCCATGGTAATGGGATTGCTGAGTCCTCGTGGCTCACAATTTACAACAACAACAGTTGCAGGTACAGGTAATGCGATGATCTGATGTGAGAGCGATGCTTGCTTGTTTTCAAGTTCTTTTGCTTCTACTTCGATCAGGGGATAGGTTCCTGGTCGGCAGCCTGGGCTAGCAGGGTGGATGTTGTTCTTGTTTTTCGTTTATCTTCATCCGTAGTCGGATGCCAATCTTTTGTATGGTGTTTGCTATGTATTGATGTATTCTTTTGGCATTTGTATGCCTTCGCATGTATCCCCATCTATTATGTAATGGTACGATGTAATGATATCCACCTTGCAAAAGCGTCTTCAATATGCGGCTCTATCCTTGGTGGGAACTTCGAGTTCCTCTCGGATAGGTTCGCATATTGGGCGTAACATTGCCGCGGCGCCTCCTCTACCACCACGGCCCTTCCCACCAGCACCTTCTTGGCCTCTCTCCTTGTCGTGCTTATCATACTCAGCTTTCTGCTTCTTGACAAGTTGCTCGACTTGAGGACACTCTTGGAGATCATGACCCTTGGTACGGTGGATTTTGCAGTATGGCCCATCGGACATTCTAGCTTTCTCGCAGCTGCAGCCTCCCGGCAATCAGCGCACGCGGCAGCTTCCTTGCTGGGGGCTTCAGTTTTGGCCTTCTTGCTAGTGCCAGGATGGCCAGAGATCTCAATGGCCAATACTGAATTTTCCTTGCGCTTCCGCCACTTCCTCTTCGAGCCAGCGTCCTATCTGAATTGACCTCGATGCCATCCTCCTCTCCAGGGAGTTGCCTTCCTTCTTCAGCCCGAGCGCATTTTTCTGCCAAGGTGCATAACTCATTGATGGTCTTGGGAAACCGGATATTCATTTTGGAATGGATCATCCTGTTGCGCACGTTCGAGTGGAATGCGGCAATCACAGCTGCCGAGCGTATCTCTCGAATGTTGTGGTGCACTCAGTTGAATCTCTGCATATACTTTCTCAAGCTCTCTCCTTCCTTCTATGGAAGGACTTGCAAATCACTGGGTCGTCCTGGCTCTTGATGGCCATCCATGAAGGCACCAACAAATTCATTCATAGGTTAGCCCATGACAAAATGGAATTCTCTGGCAAGTGCATCAGCCATGACCTCACGTTTGTCTTGAGTGCCAAGGGAAGTAGTTGGCGAATACCTTCTCATCTCTTCCCCCCAGCAGCCTGAGCAGCTATTGTGTAGATGCTCAAGAACTGTTCTGGGTTCAGCTTTCCATCATATTTTTCTCGCAATTCTGGCTTGAAAACGCGGGCAGATAGCCAATGGACTTGCCGCAGCTCGCGAGTGAAGGAAGGGAACCCAACCTCGAAAGGTAAGTACCCGCCCTCATTGGGCGCAGGTTCGTCGACGTCTGGGCCATTGCGCATGTCAGATTGACGGCGGGTCTTGTCGGTGTCAAAACTGGCCGATCTCGGGTAGGGGGTCCCGAACTGTGCGTCTGAGGATCGAAGGTAACAGGAGACAAAGGGAACATGATGTTTACCCAGGTTCGGGCCCTCTTAATGGAGGTAATACCCTACTTCCTGCTTGATAGACTTTTATGAATATAGGGATTACAAGAGTTGATCAACCTCGAGATCGTAATGGCTAAACCCTAGATGTCTAGCCTATGTGAATTCTGATAGCCTCTCCGGACTAAACCCTCCCGTTTATATAGAAACGGGAGGGGGCTAGGGTCGTACAGAGTCGGTTTACAGAAGAAGGAAACTACACATCCGGACGCCAATCTTGCCATCCTCGCAAAGGAGAGTCCCATCCGGACACGGGGAAAGGTCTTCTACCTTGTATCTTCACGGCCCATCAGTCCGGCCCATGTCACATAGCCCGGACGCCTGAGGACCCCTTAATCCAGGACTCCCTCAGTAGCCCCCGAACTTGCCTTCAATGACGACGTAGTATCCGGCTTATGTCTTCGGCTTTGCAAGGCGGGTTCTTCATTCATACTTCAGATTGACGACAGTCTGGCTCTGACCTCAATACGTCGCCTTTATGATTCCTTCTTGTGGTCGCCTCAATTTTCGTGCATCGAATGAATACAAACAGTCCGTGATTTCTTGCAAATAAGCCCCTCACCACGCTCGGACGGCATCTATATAAGGAGACTTAGATCCCCAAATGCCATCTCATATCGCGCAGAGGAAAAACCGCCAAGGTTAGCTACGAACAAAAATCTTCCAACATGGCCAGCGCTCGAGGCTCCTCTTCGTGCCCCCATGGCCCTCAGGAGGGTGATTGGCAGAGTTGCTCCGTGCCTCATCTTCAGTTGAGTCGGCTCCAGACGCAGGGCTATCTTCCCCTCGCAGATCTAGTCTCCGTTCGAGCGGGTTTGGCCTCAATCGGCAACGATTTGATGGCCGAGAACTTCCCCAACTCCAATAAGGAGGAGAGGTTGTGCTTCATCCCATTCTTATTGCGGGGCCTAGGATTTCCAATCCATCCCTTCCTCAGGGGTTTATTGGAATTTTATGGCATCCAACTGCACAACCTTACCCCCGGTTCGATTCTGCACATCTAAGGCTTCGTTGCCCTCTGTGAACTGTTCTTGGGCATTGAGGCCCATTTTAAACTATGGAGGAAGTTCTTTTGCCTTCTCCCCGCCATCGAGGAGGTTCCGTATATGAAGTGGGCGGCGCCGAAGTATGGTGCATAGCCGGATCCGGATACCTCATCGGAACTCCCAAAGAGGTATACATGGACGACGTCCCACTGCCAGACCCAGTTCGGCGTGGCCTTCCTGAATTTTCCAGTGCTCCTCTAAAGAAGCGCCTCAACTGGCGTCCCCGAAGTCCCAAGGAGGAAGACAGTGCGGAGATAAAGAGGTGGGTCAGCAAGGTCAGGTTGCTGGCCCACACCAAGCTCTCGATAATCGAGGTCATGGCCATTGCAATAAAGAGGTGTGCTCAGCCTCTCCAATCCAGAGTAACCCCGTTATGGTGTTACAACGGAGAAGATTACGCGTCCCGTTACAGGCGGAAGGGTCCGGATACCCCAGCCGAACTGGCCACAATCTTGGTCGATCTGTATAAGGGTGAGAAAGAAGATTTCCTCCGCTTGAGCTGTCGTGAAGGCTACTCCATGTACAACCCTATTGAATGGGTAAATTTTTGATCGTCTGTGTTATTTTATTGCTGTTACAGACACTGAACAAATTTTCCGTTTGTCGCCACGAACAGTCATGGAGGAAAATGACCGGGGACGTCCACTATCCTGCTCCCCAGCCAAAGGATTACAACCGCGATAAAGACCCTGGCTTTTGAGAGGATCCGGACATATACATAGAGTTTGATGACGGGGTTTTTTATCAAGCGAGCCTTGACGGCTCGGACGTGCCATCACTGCCGACTACCCCCGCCTCTATCCCTTCTGCATCGTGAGTATTTGGAGGGCTCTTGAAAGGAAATCCCTATTTGTACTTTTGCCCATTACACCGATCCGAATTTTAATAGGATCGGCGCTCGGCGGCCCGTACCTCCACCAGGGCAACCCCTACACGGGGTAATCATTCGAAACAAAAAGGGACCGAGAGTGTTGCAGAAACTTCACAGCCGTCCAAGAGGTATGTCCGCTTTTATACATGCCCGGGTATGAATCCGGATTGTTCAAAGTATCATTTCTTCTTGATGTCAGGAGAAACACGCGGCAGACGGTGGGAAAGCGTCCTGCTAGCGGAATGTCAAAATCCGGTGCCAAACTCGTCAACTGGGACGGGAGCCGATGCAATGCAAGTTCCGCCGCCTCATGAGGATTCGGATGACGTATCTGTCACGAACTCCGAAGTAGAGAGTGTGATGAATCATCGTCGATTGAAAGAGGGCATGCGCGCTCCGGCCTTTTCTGAGCAAGAATTTACCGCACTCAGTTCGGTGGATGCATACATCCGAGCGGCTCGAGACGGACTTGCCGGAGACACTCAGTTGTTCTCAAAGGCCATACAGGTAAAATTTTATGCAATTTGTATGGTCATATGCCAGTAGCCCCCGTGACTTGAAACGGTGAAGCAAACCGATTGAAGGATCGATAATATTTGCAGGTTCTGACAGAAAAGAACACTATGCTAGCCCAGGAGCTGAAAGCAAACCAGACGCAACTGAATGCGGTCACCGCCAAACTGGCGGAAATGAAAAAGATTGCAACGGGCGTGTCTAGGGAGAAAAATCTCGAGGAGGAAAAGGACAAACAATCCGAAGAGATAGAGAGCTTGAAGGCTCAATTATCAGTCGTTCAGAAAGAGAATGAAAAACTGAAGAGCGGCATGTTCGGTATGTCTTCCTCTCTTATTTAGAACCACCCTATGTGCTCATGTTTAGTCCATAATATGGAATATCATGACTCTGTTGCTACAGGTCTGTTAATTGGTCGGCCGGAAGAGGAAGTATCCGGATTTCAAGGCGACGTGCTAAAGGAGCTATCCACGGTACATGCTCGGGCCCGGAAAGCCATGAAGAGTATGGTGAAGGCTTTATGGCCATCTGATACCCTTCCGGAAAGTATGGAGGGCCTGGCAAACCTATTCAAAGGTGCCCGGTGCCAGTTCGACCCATGGAAGACATCCGCCTACCATGAAGGCGCACGAGAAGCCTGGGCCATGGTGAAGGCACGCTTCACTAAACTGGACCCAAATCATATGGCCCTAGTGGGACCAGACGGACCGGATGGGAAAGAAATTCCATTGAATTTGGTGTATGATCAAGTAATGATAGCTGCAAAATATTTGCAGGAAGACTGTAGGTTAGACAGTCTTATAGATGGAATAAATAAGGAATAGGTTTTTGGTTTAATGTATTAATGTACATTTATGATCAACATGTGTCTTTATCCGAACGTGTGAAAAGATTTGTCATCGCAGGCTTTCGGCTTTAACCTCCAAACCAAAATGGTGGAGTATTTCCGGATACTTATTCGAAATGAAAAGGAAGTATTTACTATACCCGGAAACCAGGCAACCCAGTCATTGTGCTCGAATAGACAAAAATTTGAGTTCAGGATGTATGTTATATTACGTATGTAAGAAACATCTTCCAAGGAAAATAGTTCCGTTAAGGGTTCCTTTCCTTGGGTCGGCATACTATAAATACACGTGCCGGGGTGTGTGATCCGTAATACGGAAAAATTGTCTCGCAGTGTTTAAAGTGGTTGCAATACGGCTACAATCTGTCATTTGATTGCCGACCAATTATTCCCTTAAGAACGCTAGCTTTTGGCTTCACTCGTCTGACGTACATGTCCGGATAACCCGGTTGTATCAATCACAGAGGTGCTCCCTTTATGCCCTAGCTGAACAATCGGGAATGTAGGGCATAAGCACAGGAGCAAGGCAACCCATCTTGGCAAAAACTTAAGTCATAGAGGTGCATATAATGGCAAAAAGAATGTATATCAGCAAACGACACATATATTGTGAGCTCTAGGCTTGGAATAATAGTAAGCTTCTACTTACAGAAGCCCGCAGTCATGGTGAGGTGTATACATTTAAGAATGTGTACCCCTCAAGTGTTTGGCTTATCCAAACAGATCCTGGAAAACGTATAAAAACGAGAAGAAAAAGAAAAATTTAAAAAGGAGAAAAAGGAACGAAAAAGAAGTATGGCCGGACTTATGCGTAGAATCTTCGGAGCCGAGCAGCGTTCCATGGGTTCAGCTCTAAGCGATTATCCGATGTGTTGCGAAGGCGGTAGGATCCTCCAGTAAGGACTTCATCTATAATGAAGGGACCTTCCCATTTTGGTTTGAGCTTGTCCTTTTTCTTCTCTGGGAGGCGTAAAATGAGTTCACCGACGTTATAAGTCTTTGCCCGCACTTCTCTGCTTTGGTATCTTCGAGCCTGTTGTTGATAGAATGCAGAATGGGCCTTTGCAACATCGCACTCCTCCCCCAGGCCATCTAGATCGTCCTGCCGATCAAGCTCGGCGTCTCTCTCTCTTCATACATGCGCACTCGAGGTGAGTCATGAATAATGTCGCAGGGCAAGACGGCCTCTGCGCCCTACACCATAAAGAAGGGTGTGTATCCGGTCGTGTGATTGGGCGTGGTTCGCAGCCCCCAGAGTACGGAATCGAGTTCCTCGACCCAGTGTTTATCTGATTCCCGTAGGGATCGCACTAGTCTGGGTTTGATGCCGCTCATTATCAGGCCATTAGCCCGTTCGACCTAACCGTTTGTTTCAGGGTTATATACTGAGGCGTAGTCGAGCTTAATGCCCATATTAGCACACCAATTTTTCACCTCATCGGCTATGAAGTTAGAGACATTGTCAGTAATAATGTTGTGTGGGACACCATAACAGTGTATAATGCCAGATTTAAAGTCGATCACCGGCCCAGCTTCAGCCGTTTTTACTGGTTTGGCCTATATCCACTTAGTGAATTTATCCACCATAACCAACAGATATTTCTTCTTATGGCTTCCCCCTTTAAGGGGTCCGACCATATCTAGCCCCCAGACCGCCAAAGGCCAGGTAATGGGAATTGTTTTTAGGGCGGTGGGCGGCATATGAATTTGATTGGCGAACAGCTGGCATCCGACACAGCGTTGTACAAGTGCCTGTGCATCTGCTTGGGCTATGGGCCAAAAGAAACCTGTACGGAAGGCCTTACTTACGAGAGCCCAAGCTGCGAAGTGAAGGCCACCGAGACCAACATGTATTTCGGCCAAGAGGTGTCGTCCCTCCTCTTCGGAGATACATCTTTGAAGAACTCCAATAGTACTTTTCTTGTAGAGTTCTCCTTCATAAACTTTGTAAGCTTTCGAGCGTCGAACGATGCGACGTGCCTCATTCTGGTCATCAGGGATCTCTCACCTATTAAGGTAGGCTAGGAAAGGTCCGGTCCATGGAGCGCTTACAGCCATGATTTCATGGGCGGAAGGTGTCATTTCGGTGCCCGAGCCCCCAATGACATCAGAATTTTGTTCGACATCTGAGGGTATGATCGGCTTTGGACTAGTATTGCCGCTCTCATCCTGCCATACCATGGATGGCTTGAAAAGCCTTTCCACAAAGGTGTTAGGTGGGAAAGGGTCGCGTTTAGCGCCCATTCGAGCAAGGATGTCCGCTGCTTGATTACTGTCTCGAGCCACATGATGAAACTCGAGCCCCTCGAACCGAGCTGATATTTTGAGTATGGCTCCGAACTAGTATCTCGGCCTACCGCTGCTTGATTACTGTCTCGAGCCACGTGATGAAACTCGAGCCCCTCGAACCGAGCTGATATTTTGAGTACGGCGTTGCGGTAGGCCGCCATCTTTGGATCTTTTGCATCGAATTCTTCATTTATTTGGGATATTGTAAGGTTCGAATCCCCACGCACCTCGAGGCGTTGTATGCTCATAGAAACAGCCATTCGGAGACCATGCAGTAGTGCCTCATATTCGGCCGCGTTGTTGGAGTCCGTATACATGATTTGTAATACATAACGGATTGTGTCCCCTGTAGGGGATGTTAGGATGACACCAGCCCCCAATCCAGCTAACATTTTAGAGCCGTCGAAGTACATCACCCGGTTGGAGTATATGTTGTACTCTTTAGGGAGTTCGGCTTCTGTCCATTCGGCGACAAAGTCTGAGAATCTGTTATAACTTGCAATCTTGTCTTGATGAATGCCATTGATCTATGGGCTATATGGAGATGCTTAGTAATCACGTTTTGCCATTATTAACCTGTACTTTAATGCCATGCTTTCGCTTGCTATGTTCTTGCATTGTAGTGTCATTGTTCCATGCCTCCAACATGTCAACATGTTATTCCTGCTCACATGTATTCCCTGATTTTCAGTCCTAATCTGTGTTATAAAGTTGCTTTCTGTATTGATCATGTTGGATTAATATTGATGCCTATGAACCTGAACCTTAATGTTATTTGAAGCATGTTACATGTTCTTCAAGTGCACATCACGTTTGTGCCAATCTTCTCCTTGTAGCATGTTGTTTTGATGCTGGCTATATGCCTAGTCGCTGTTTTGGACAACTTGTCATTTAAACTTGTTTCATGTGTATGTGTTGAACCGTGGCTCCGTTTGTGGCATGCTCTATATGAAACTTGCTTGGTTTTGCATGTAGTTTCATCATGGCATACTGCATCCTTGATTTGAGTATGTGTGCTTGATGTTTGTATGCATTTTGCACCAATGCCATGTTTAACTTGTTTTGCTCCTAAGTCGTAGCTCCGAATTAAATGAACTTTATATGTAACTTGATTAGAAAATCATTTAGATCACCATGGCGCATATTAACTTGTTGTTTAACAACTTCAACATAATGTGTTATTCAGATCTGGACCAATTTCGAAATTTGCATATGAGGACTTACCGGAGTTGTTATATGTTGTTTCTGGCCTCATTTAAACTTGCTTTGACGTGGGGTTCTTGTATGCATCCTCTCTTGCCGCGAGTAGCATCACGTATACTTGTCATACATCATACTTGGATGAGCATCATGCCATGTTATGTGTTGTGTGTTTAGCATGTTCTTTTCTTCTTTCCGGTGTTGCTTCTTCTTGATAGTTCCGGTAACGTTGCGATTGCGAGGATTCGTTTGACTATGTGGGTTCTTCTTCTTTATGGACTCGGTCTTCTTCCTAGCGGGATCTCAAGCAAGATGACCGTTACCATGGATACCATTACTATCTTTGGTCTGCTAGTTGTCTCGATGTTATTGCTATGTCGCGCTACCTACCACTTGTTTATCAAGCCTCCCAAATTGCCATGACAGCCACTAACCTTTTTCACCATCCTAGCAAACCATTGTTTGGCTATGTTACCGCTTTGCTCAGCCCCTCTTAAAGCATTGTTAGTTGCAGGTTGTTCCATGTTGGGACATGCATATCATGGGATATCACAATATCTCTTATTTAATTAATGCATCTATATACTTGGTAAAGGGTGGAAGGCTTAGCCTTTTGCTTGGTGATTTGTTCCACTCTTGCCGCCCTAGTTTCCGTCATACCGGTGTTATGTTCCTTGATTTTGCGTTCCTAACACGGTCGGGGTTTATGGGCCCCCCTTGACAGTTCGCTTTGAATAAAACTCTTCCAGCAAGGCCCAACATTGGTTTTAACATTTGCCAACATAATAATATTGAACAAAATAATTAATCTACATAGGGTGTCATGAACCCGAGGATTCTTAATTACACATAATACAGGGGGCCAATGTTGTTGGTGTTGGTCCAAACTAGAGCACTATGCGGGGCCACCCCTTGGCAACTTGGGGTATTTTGGCACCTGTACGCGTCGCTCATCCGTCGTGGCCTTAGACTGACACGTGTGGCTACTATCAGGGTGTTGGCACGTCGGGAGGTCTTGCTGGACTTGTTTTACCATTGTCGAAATGTCTTGTGCACCGGGATCCCGAGTTTGATCGGGTTGTCCTGTGATGGAGGATTGTCTCCGCGGATCGTGAGCTTGTCATGGGCTAAGTTGGTACACCCCTGCAGGGTTTAATCTTTTGAAAGTCATGCCCGCGGTTATGTGGCACATGGGATATTTTAATATCCGGTTGTAGAGAACTTGACATCGGACCCGAAATAAAATACACCAACCGCATGCGTAACTGTGACCGTCTCTTTTCGAGTGAGTCGAGAAGAGAACGCGGTGGGGTTATGTTTGAACATAAGTAGTTCAGGATCACTTCTTGATCATTACTAGTTTGCAACCATTTGCGTAGTTCCTCGTCTTACTCTTGTACTCGTAAGTTGGCCACCATACAATGCTTAGTGCTGCTGCAACCTCACCACTTATCCTTTCCACAACCATTAAGCTTTGCTAGTCTTGATACCCATGGTAATGGGATTGCTGAGTCCTCATGGCTCACAGTTTACAACAACAATAGTTGCAGGTACAGGTAATGCGATGATCCGACGTGGGAGCAATGATTGCTTGTTTTTGAGTTCTTCTGCTTCTTCTTTGATCAGGGGATAGGTTCCTGGTCTGCAGCCTGGGCTAGCAGGGTGGATGTCGTTCTTGTTTTTCGTTTGTCTTCATCCGTAGTCGGATGCCAATCTTCTGTATGGTGTTTTCTATGTATTGATGTGTTCTTGTGGCATTTGTATGCCTCCGCATGTATCCCCATCTATTATGTAATGGTACGATGTAGTGATATCCACCTTGCAAAAGCGTCTTCAATATGCGGCTCTATCCTTGGTGGGAACTTCGAGTTCCTTGCGTAACATTGTCGCGACGGCCTACTCTACCGCCACGGCCCTTCCCACCAGCACCTTCTTGGCCTCTCTCCTTGTCGCGCTTATCATACTCAGCTTTGTGCTTCTTGACAAGTTGCTCGACTTGAGGACACTCTTGGAGATAATGACCCTTGGTACGGTGGATTTTGCAGTATGGCCCATCGGACTTTCCAGCTTTCTCTGCAGCCGCAGCCTCCTGGCAATCAGCGCACGCGGTAGCTTCCTTGCTGGGGCTTCGGTTTTGGCCTTCTTGCTGGTGCCAGGATGGCCAGAGCTCTCAACGGCCAATACTGAATTTTCCTTGCGCTTTCGCCCCTTCCTCTTCGAGCCAGCGGCCTCGTCGTCGTCATCTGAATTGACCTCGATGCCATCTTCCTCTTCGGGGAGTTGCCTTCCTTCTTCAACCCGAGCGCATTTTTCTGCCAAGGTGTATAACTCATTGATGGTCTTGGGAAATTGGACATTCATTTTGGAATGGATCCTCCTGTTGCGCATGTTCGAGTAGAACGCGGCAATCACAGCTGCCGAGCGTATCTCTAGAATGTTGCAGTGCACTCAGCTGAATCTCTGCATATACTTTCGCAAGCTCTCTCCTTACTTCTATGGAAGGACTTGCAAATCACTGGGTCGTCCTGGCTCTTGATGGCCGCCCGTGAAGGCACCAACAAATTCATTGCATAGGTTGGCCCATGACGAAATGGAATTCTCTGGCAGGTGCATCATCCATGACCTCACGTTTGGCTTGAGTTCCAAAGGGAAGTAGTTGGCGAATACCTTCTCATCTCTTCCCCCAGCAGCCTGAACAGCTATTGTGTAGATTCTCAAGAACTGTGCCGGGTTCAACTTTCCATCATATTTTTCTCGCAATTCTAGCTTGAAAACGCAGGCAGTTAGCCAATGGACTTGTCGCAGCTAGCGAGTGAAGGCAGGGCACCCAACCTCGAAAGGTAAGTACCCGCCCTCATTGGGCGTGGGTTCGTCGACGTCTGGGCCATTGCGCCTGTCAGATGGACGGTGGGTCTTGTCGGTGTCAAAACTGGCCGATCTCGGGTAGGGGGTCCCGAACTGTGCTTCTGAGGATCGAAGTTAAGAGGAGACAAAGGGACATGATGTTTACCCAGGTTCGGGCCCTCTTAATGGAGGTAATATCCTACTTCCTGCTTGATTGACTTTGATGAATATAGGGATTACAAGAGTTGATCTACCTCGAGATCGTAATGGCTAAACCCTTGATGTCTACCTATGTGAATTCTGATAGCCTCTATGGACTAAACCCTCCGGTTTATATAGACACCGGAGGGGGCTAGGGTTGTACAGAGTTGGTTTACAGAAGAAGGAAACTACACATCTGGACGCCAATCTTGCCATCCACGCAAAGGAGAGTCCCATCCGGACACGGGGAAAGGTCTTCTACCTTGTATCTTCACGGCCCATCAGTCCGGCCCATGTCACATAGCCCGGACGCCTGAGGACCCCTTAATCCAGGACTCCCTCGGTAGCCCCCTAACTTGCCTTCAATGATGACGTAGTATCCGTCTTATGTCTTTGGCTTTGCAAGGCGGGTCCTTCATTCATACTTCGGATTGACGACAGTCTGGCTCTGACCTCAATACGTCGCCTTTATGATTCCTTCCTATGGTCGCCTCGATCTTTGCGCGCCGAATGAATACAAATGGTCTGTGATTTCTTGCAAATAAGCCCCTCACCATGCTCGGACGGCATCTATATAAAGATACTTAGATCCCCAAGTGCCATCTCTGAAGGAAATATTCCCTAGAGGCAATAATAAAATTATTATTTTATTTCCTTATATCGTGATAAATGTTTATTATTCATGATAGAATTGTATTAACCGGAAAATTGATACATGTGTGAATACATATACAAACAGAGTGTCCCTAGTATGCCTCTACTTGACTAGCTCGTTATCAAAGATGGTTAAGTTTCCTAGCTATTGACATGTGTTGTCATTTGATGAACGGGATCACATCATTAGAGAATGATGTGATGGACAAGACCCATCCATTAGCTTAGCATTATGATCGTTTAGTTTATTGTTATTGCTTTCTTCATGACTTATACATGTTCCTATGACTGTGAGATTATGCAACTCCCGAATACCAGAGGAACACTTAGTGTGCTATCAAACGTCACAACGTAACTGGGTGATTATAAAGATGCTCTACAGGTGTCTCCGATGGTGTTTGTTGAGTTGGCATAGATCGAGATTAGGATTTGTCACTCTGATTGTCGGAGAGGTATCTCTGGGCCCTCTGGGTAATGCACATCACTATAAGCCTTGCAAGCAATGTGACTAATGAGTTAGTTGCGGGGTGATGCATTACGGAATGAGTAAAAAGACTTGCTGGTAATGAGATTGAACTAGGTATGGTGATAGCGACGATCGAATCTCGGGCAAGTAACATACCGATGACAAAGGGAACAACGTATGTTGTTATGCGGTTTGACCGATAAAGATCTTCGTAGAATATGTAGGAACCAATATGAGCATCCAGGTTCCACTATTGGTTATTGACCGGAGATGTGTCTCGGTCATGTCTACATAGTTCTCAAACCCGTAGGGCCCGCACGCTTAACGTTCGATGACGATTTGTATTATGAGTTTATGTGATTTGATGAACGAAGGTTGTTCGGAGTCCCGGATGAGATCACGGACATAACGAGGAGTCTCGAAATGGTCGAGAGGTAAAGATCAATATATTGGAAGGCTATATTCGGACATCGGAAAGGTTTCGAGTGACGGGTATTTTTTGGAGTACCGGAGAGTTACGGGAATTCATCGGGGGAAGTAGTGGGCTTAATGGGCCATACGAGAAGGAAGAGAAGGGCCTCAAGGGGTGGCCACGCCCCCCCCCCCCCCATGGCAAGTCCGAATTGGACTAGGGAGGGGGCGGCGCCCCCCTCTCTTTCCTTCTCCCTCTCCTACTCCTTCCCTCTCTCCCCTCTTGGAAAAGGAAGGGGACTCCAACTAGGATTGGGAATCCTAGTTGGACTCCCCCTATAGGTGCGCCCCTCCAAGGCCGGCCTCCTCCTCCTCCCTCCTTTATATACGTGGCCAAGGGGCACCCCAAAGGACAACAGACATCACAAGTCGATCTTTAGCCGTGTGTGGTGCCCCCCTCCACAGTTTTACACCTCGGTCATATCATCGTAGTGCTTAGGCGAAGCCCTGCGCCGGTAACTTCATCATCACTGTCACCACGCCGTTGTGCTGACGAAACTCTCCCTCGGCCTCAACTGGATCAAGAGTTCGAGGGACGTCATCGAGCTGAACGTGTGCAGATCGCGGAGGTGCCGTGTGTTCGGTACTTGGATCGGTTGGATCGCGAAGACGTTCGACTACATCAACCGCGTTACTAAACGCTTTTGCTTTCGGTCTATGAGGGTACATGGACACACTCTCCCTGCTCGTTGCTATGCTTCTCCTAGATAGATCTTGCATGATCGTAGGCAAATTTTTTGAAATACTATGTTCCCCAACAATCTCACATCGCGTAGAGGAAAAACCGCCAAGGTTAGCTACGAACAAAAATCTTCCAACATGGCCAGCGCTCCAGGCTCCTCTTCGCACCCCCATGGCCCTCAGGAGGGTGACTGACAGAGTTGCTCCATGCCTCATCTTTAGCTGAGTCGACTCCAGACGCAGGGCTATCTTCCCCTCGCAGTTCTAGTCTCCGTTCGAGCGAGTTTGGCCTCAATCGGCAACGATGTGATGGCCGAGAACTTCCCCAACCCCAATAAGGAGGAGATGTTGTGCTTCGTCCCATTCTTATTGCGGGGCCTAGGATTTCCAATCCATCCCTTCCTCAGGGGTTTATTGGAATTTTACGGCATCCAACTGCACAACCTTACCCCCGGTTCGATTCTGCACATCTTAGGCTTCGTTGCCCTCTGCGAACTGTTCTTGGGCATTGAGGCCCATTTTGAACTATGGAGGAAGTTCTTTTGCCTCGTCCCCCGCCATCGAGGAGGTTCCATATTTGAAGTGGGCGGCGCCGAAGTATGGCGCATAGCCGGATCCGGATACCTCATTGAAACTCCCAAAGAGGTATACGAACATGGTCTTCGGAATGGTTCTACATGGACGACGCCCCGCTGCCGGACCCAGTTCGATGTGGCCTTCCTGAATTTTCCAGTGCTCCTCTAAAGAAGTGCCTCAACTGGCGTCCCCGAAGTCCCAAGGAGGAAGACAGTGCTGATATAAAGAGGTTGGTCAGCAAGGTCAGGTTGCTGGCCCACACCGAGCTCTCGATAATCAAGGTCATGGCCATTGCAATAAAGAGGTGTGCTCGGCCTCTCCAATCCAGAGTAACCCCGCTATGGTGTTACAACGGAGAAGATGACCCGTCCCGTTACATGCAGAAGGGTCTGGATACCCCAGCTGAACTGGCCACAATCTTGGCCGATCTGTATAAGGGTGAGAAAGAAGATTTCCTCCGCTTGAGCTGTCGTGAAGGCTACTCCATGTACAACCCTATTGAGTGGGTAAGATTTCGATCATCTGTGTTATTCTATTGCTATTATAGACATTGATCAAATTTTCCCTTTGTCGCCACGAACAGACATGGACGAAAATGACCAAGGGCGTCCACTGTCCTGCTCCCCAGCCAGAGGATCACAACCGCGATAAAGACCCTGGTTTTTGCGAGGATTCGGACATATACATAGAGTTCGATGACGGGGTTTTTTATCAAGCGAGCCTTGACGGCTCAGACGTGATATCACTGCCGACTACCCCCGCCTCTATCCCTATTATAGACACTGATCAAATTTTCCCTATTTGTACTTTTGCCCATTATACCAATCCGAAATTTAATAGGATCGGCGCTCAGCGGCCCGTACCTCCACCAGGGCAACCGCTACACGGGGTAATCGTTCGAAACGAAAAGGGACCAGGAGTGCTGCAGAAACTTCACAGTTGTCCAAGAGGTATGTCCACTTTAATACATGCCCGGGTACGAATCCGGATTGTTCAAAGTCTCCTTTCTTCTTGATGTCAGGAGAAACACGCGGCAGATGGTGGGAAAGCGTCCTGCTAGCGGAATGTCAACCAATCCGGTCCCAAACTCGTCAACTGGGACGGGAGCCGATGCAATGCAAGTTCCGCTGCCTCATGAGGATTCGGATGATGTATCTGTCATGAACTCCGAAGTAGAGAGTGTGATGAATCATCATCGATCGAAAGAGGGCATGCGCGCTCTAGCCTTTTCTGAGCAAGGATTTACCGCACTCTGTTCGGTGGATGCATACATCCGAGCGGCTCGAGACGGACTTGCCGGACTCACTCAATTGTTCTCAAAGGACATACAGGTAAAAGTTGATGCAATTTGTATGGTCATATGCCAGTAGCCCCGAGACTTGAAGCGGTGAAGCAACCCAATTTAAGGATCGATAATATTTGAAGGTTCTTAAAGAAAAGAACACTATGCTAGCCCAGGAGCTGAAAGCAAACAAGACGCAACTAAATGCGGTCAAGGCCAAACAGGCGGAAATGAAAAATATTGCAACGGGCGTGTCTAGGGAGAAAAATCTTGAGGAGGAAAAGGACAAACAATCTAAAGAGATAGAGAGCTTGAAGACTCAGTTATCAGTCGTTCAGAAAGAGAACGAAAAACTGAAGAGCGGCATGTTTGGTATGTCTTCCTCTCTTATTTAGAACCACCCTAGGTGCTCATGTTTAGTCCATAATGCGGAATATCATGACTCTGTTGCTGCAGGTCTGTTAATTGGTCGGCCGGAAGAGGAAGTATCCGGATTCAAGGCGACGTGCTAAAGGAGCTGTTCGCGGTACATGCTCGGGCCCGGAAAGCCATGAAGAGTATGGTGAAGGCTTTATGGCCATCTGATACCCCTCCAGAAAGTATGGAAGGCCTGGCAAACTTGTTCAAAGGTGCTCGGTGCCAGTTCGAGCTATGGAAGACATCCGCCTGCCGTGAAGGCGCACAAGAAGCCTGGGCCATGGTGAAGACACGCTTCACTAAACTGGACCCAAATCATATGGCCCGAGTGGGACCACAGGGACCAGATGGGAAAGAAATTCCATTGAATTTGGTGTATGATCAAGTAATGATAGCTGCGAAATATTCGCAGGAAGACTATAGGTTAGACAGTCTTATAGATGGAATAGATAAGGAATAGGTTTTTGGTTTAATGTATTAATGTACATTTATGATCAACCTGTGTCTTTATCCAAACATGTGAAAAGACTTGTCATCGCAGGCTTTCGGCTTTAACCTCCAAACCAAAATGGTGGAGTATTTCCAGATATTTATTTGAAATGAAAAGGAAGTATTTACTATGTCCGGAAAACAGGCAACCCAGTCATTGTGCTCGAATAGACAAAAATTTGAGTTCAGGATGTATGTTATACTACATATGTAAGAAACATCTTCCAAGGAAAATAGTTCTGTTAAGGGTTCCTTTCCTTGGCTCGGCATACTATAATTACACGTGCCAGGGTGTGTGATCCGTAATACGGAAAAACAGTCTCACAGTGTTTGAAGTGGTTGCAATACGGCTACAATCTCTCGTTTGATTGCCGACCAATTATTCCCTTAAGAACGCTAGATTTCAGCTTCACCCGTCTGAGGTACATGTCCGGATAACCCGGTTGTATCAATCGCAGAGGTGCTCCCTTTATGACCTAGCTGAACAATCGGGGATGTAGGGCATAAGCACAGGAGCAAGGCAACCCAGCTTGGCAAAAACTTAAGTCATAGAGGTGCATATAATGGCAAAAAGGATGTATATCAGCAAACGACACATATATTGTGAGCTCTAGGCTTGGAATAATAATAAGCTTCTACTTACAGAAGCCCGCAGTCATGGTGAGGTGTATACATTTAAGGATGTGTACCCCTCAAGTGTTCGGCTTATCCAAACACATCCTGGAAAACGTCTAAAAACGAGAAGAAAAAGAAAAATTGAAAAGGAGAAAAAGGAACGAAAAAGAAGTATGGCCGAACTTATGCGTAGAATCTTCGGAGCCGGGCAGCGTTCCATGGGTTCGGCTCTAAGCGATTATCCGATGCGTTGCAAAGGCGGTAGGCTCCTCCAGTGAGGACTTCATCTATAATGAAGGGACCTTCCCATTTTGGTTTGAGCTTGTCCTTTTTCTTCTCTCGGCGTAAAACGAGTTCACCGACGTTATAAGTCTTTGCCCACACTTCTCTGCTTTGGTATCTCCGAGCCTGTTGTTGATCGAATGCTGAACGGGCCTTCGCAACATCGCGCTCCTCCTCCAGGCCATCTAGATCGTCCTGCCGATCAAGCTCGGCTTCTCTCCCTTCATACACGCGCACTCGAGGTGAGTCATGAATAATGTCGCAGGGCAAGACGGCCTCTGCGCCGTACACCATAAAGAAGGGTGTGTACCCGGTCGTGCGATTGGGCGTGGTTCGCAGCCCCCAGAGTATGGAATCGAGTTCCTCGACCCAGTGTTTATCTGATTCCTGTAGGGATCGCACTACTCTGGGTTTGATGCCGCTCATTATCAGGCCATTAGCCCGTTCAACCTGACCGTTTGTTTGAGGGTTATATACTGAGGCGTAGTCGAGCTTAATGCCCAGATTAGCACACCAATTTTTCACCTCATCGGCTATGAAGTTAGAGCCATTGTCAGTAATAATGTTGTGCGGGACACCATAACGGTGTATAATGCCAGATATAAAGTCGATCACCGGCCCATCTTCAGTCGTTTTTACTGGTTTGGCCTATATCCACTTAGTGAATTTATCCACCATAACCAGCAGATATTTCTTTTTATGGCTTCCCCCTTTAAGGGGTTCGACCATATCTAGCCCCCAGGCCGCAAAAGGCCAGGTAATGGGAATTGTTTTTAGGGCGGTAGGCGGCATATGAATTTGATTGGCGAACAACTGGCATCCGTCATAGCGTTGTACAAGTGCCTGTGCATCTGCTCGGGCCGTGGGCCAAAAGAAACCTGTACGAGAGGCCTTACTTACGAGAGCCTGAGCTGCGGCGTGATGGCCACCGAGACCAGCATGTATTTCGGCCAAGAGGTGCCGTCCCTCCTCTTCGGAGATACATCTTTGAAGAACTCCGGTAGTACTTTTCTTGTAGAGTTCTCCTTCATGAACTTTGTAAGCTTTTGAGCGTCGAACGACGTGACGTGCCTCATTCTGGTCATCAGGGAGCTCCCGCCTATTAAGGTAGGCCAGAAAAGGTTCGGTCCATGGAGCGAGTACAGCCATGATTTCATGGGCGGAAGGTGTCATTTCAGTGCCCGAGCCCCCGATGATATCAGAATTTTGTTCGGCATCTGAGGGTATGATCGGCACCGGACTAGTATTGCCGCTCTTGTCCTGGCATGCCATGGATGGCTTGAAAATCCTTTCCACAAAGGTTTTAGGTGGGACAGGGTCGCGTTTAGCGCCCATTCGAGCAAGGATGTCTGCTGCTTGATTACTGTCTCGAGCCACGTGATGAAACTCGAGCCCCTCGAACCGTGCTGATATTTTGAGTACAGCGTTGCGGTAGGTCACCATCTTTGGATCTTTTGCATCGAACTCTCCATTTATTTGGGATATTGCAAGGTTTGAAACGCCACGCACCTCGAGGCGTTGTATGCTCATAGAAACAGCCATTCAGAGACCATGCAGTAGTGCCTCATATTCGGCCACGTTGTTGGAGTCCGTATACATAATTTGTAATACATAACGGACTGTGTCCCCCATAGGGGATGTTAGGATGACACTAGCCCCCAATCCAGCTAACATTTTAGAGTCGTCGAAGAGTACATCACCCAGTTGGAGTATGTGTTGTACTCTTTAGGGAGTTCGGCTTCTGTCCATTCGACGACAAAGTCGGCCAACACCTGAGATTTAATATAATAGCTCAGCGTGGCTTGTATGTTATTTCAAATGGTAAGAGCTCGATGGCCCATTTGGCAATGCAGCCGGTGGTGTCCCGATTGTTTATGATGTCATTGAGTGGTACTTTGGAAGCCACCGTGATCGAACACTCTTGAAAGTAGTGTCGCAGCTTCTGGGATGCCATAAAGACTGCATACTCTATCTTTTGATAGTGTGGGTATCGGGATTAGCATGGTGTAAGGACCGCCGATACATAGTATACTGGTTTTTGGAGTGGGAATTTGTGTCCCTCTTCCTCTCGTTCGACAACGAGCACCGCGCTCACCACCTGGTGAGTTGCAGATATGTAGAGCAACATAGGTTCGCTGACGTTTGGTGCGGCAAGGATTGGGTTGCTTGCTAACAATGTTTTAATTTCTTCCAATCCAGCTGTTGCCGCATCCGTTCACTCAAAGTGGTTGGTACGTCGGAGCAGGCGATAAAGTGGTAGTGCCTTTTCTCCCAATCTGGAGATAAAGCGGCTCAAAGCTGCCACGCACCCAGCTAGTTTTTGGACCTGCTTCAGGTCTGTTGGCGTTGCCAATTGTGATAGGGCTGGGATTTTGGCTGGATTTGCTTTGATTCCTCTATTGGAAACAATGAACCTGAGCAGCTTTCCGGCCGGAACGCCGAAAACGCATTTTTCCAGATTGAGCCGTATGTCATATGTTCGGAGGTTATTGAATGTGAGGCGTAAGTCGTCCACCAATGATTCGACATGTTTAGTATTGATGACTACATCATGTACATATGCCTCCACCATCTTGCCAATTCGCTTTTCCAGGCATGTTTGAATCATGCATTGGTAAGTGGCGCCGGCGTTTTTGAGTCCGAAAGGCATAGTGTTGAAGCAGAAAGGCCCATATGGAGTAATGAATGCCGTTGCGGCCTGGTAGGATTCCTTCATCTTAATTTGATGGTATCTGGAGTATGCGTCGAGGAAACACAGTGAATCGTGTCCTGCAGTCGCGTTAATGATTTGGTCAATGTGGGGCGGCGGGAAGGGGTCCTTAGGGCAGGCCTTGTTGGGGTCTTTGAAATCGACACAAAGGCGCCAGGATTTGTCCTTCTTTGGCACCATGACCAGGTTTGCTAGCCAGTTCGGGTGTTTGATCTCTCTGATGAACCCGACTTCAAGTAGTTTTGCTAGCTCCTCGCCCATAGCTTGTCGCTTGGGTTCAGAAAATCGCCGCAGCGTTTGCTTGACTGGTTTGAACCCCTTTATTATGTTGAGGCTATGTTCGGCCAGTCTGCGTGGATTCCCGGCATATCTGAAGGATGCCAGGCAAAGATGTCCCAATTCTCGTGCAGGAATGCTCTTAGAGCGGCGTCGATCGTTGGATCCAGCTGTGCTCCAATGGCTACTGTTTTGTTAGGATCCGTTGGGTGTACTTGAAATTTGACTATTTCGTCTGCTGGCTTGAAGGAAGTGGATTTGGGCCTCTTGTCGAGGATTGAATCATCCTTGTCCACTATGGAGCGCAGAGTGGTTAGCTCCTCGGCCGCGAGGGCCTCGGATAGTGCCTCGAGGGCCAGGGATGCAGTTTTGTTTTCGGCGTGGAGTGCTATATCCAGATCACTAGTGATAGTGATGACTCTGTTGGGCCCTGGCATTTTGAGCTTCATGTACCCGTAATGGGGTATGGCTTGAAAGTGTGTGAATGTGTCTCGCCCCAACAGGGCATGATATCCGATGTTCAAAGGTGCCACGTGGAAGAGCAACTCTTCGGACCTGTAGTTCTCCGGCGTGCCGAATACGGCGTCAAGTTTAAGCTTCCCCGAGCTTCGTGCTTCTCGACTGGGGATAATGCCTCAGAAGGTGGTGCCGCTTTGCTCAATGCGACTTCTGTCCATTTGCATTTTTTGGAGCGTATCTTCGTAGATGAGGTTCAGTCCGCTGCCGCCATCCATGAGCACTTTAGTGAGCCGAAAGCCATCCACAATTGGATTTAAGACCAAGGCGGCTAGTGCTCAGACTGATCTGGCCCTTGGCTCGTCATCGACGGTGAAAGTTATCGCCATATCGTTCCAAGGATTTATTGCGGCTACCTGGTTGACTTCGGCAAGGTCACGTAATGCCCTTTTTCGCTGGTTATTGGAAGAAAAGGTCTCGAAGACCGTAAAAACATTGAGATTGGCGTCCTCCGAAGAGTGCCTCTCCGGAGTGATGTTGGTGAGGATGGCCTCGCCGCTCTTAGCCACCTGCCGGAGTACTCAACATGCCCGAAGGCTATGTGTTGGTTCGGTATTCGGCGTCGTGTGTATCTGACAGGGTTTGTCAAGCAAGTCGTCAAGGACAGTTCTGTGTCCCGTGAAGGGCTTGATTTTTTTGTCCATCAGATGATGATCGGGCGCCCCGTAAGGGTGCATCCTTTTTGTCCGTCTGGTGGGCTGCTTAAAGGCAGGAGGTTCCCACCGGGCTATCTAGGCTTTCCAGGCGCTTTCCATTGTGCAGTACTTCTGTACGATGTGTGCCAAATCTGCAAAGTGCAGCATGCGGCGGCTGGTGAGGACATTGAGGATTCCCTCGTCCGTACAATTGCAACAAAATACTGAAACCGCGTTGTCGTCGCAGCAATCTTTAATCTTGTTTTTAACAAGGAGGAATCTGGCCCGAAAGTGATGGACCGTTTCCTCAGGTTGCTGCCGCACATACACTAGGTCGCATACATCTAGAGAACCTGAATTGCTTGGGGAACATTGCTTGTGGTGGGTGGGCGGGCTAAAATCCTAACCCTGACCCACTATTGCATCCGGAGTTTGAAGAATTTCCGAGGTCACCAGCCCAGGATCCGGAGTGTCCTGATGGATTTGGGCTCAACGCCCGGTTCTATGTTCGGAGGACATGAGGTCTCTCCCCGAAGATGGGTATCCGGCTCGCAGGGCTCGGAAATCCGAACATAGCTTTTTCTTAACTTAGGGGAGAAGTATTCTCGGCTTGTTCCTCCACGACCGCTACCAGATGGGTGATCGGCGGGGACTTGATTTCCCTCTGATTGGGTTTAAGCCCAATCCGATCATAGTGTGTTGCAACCCCCAGGGCGGGGATGCGATCTAGTAGCACGTTTAAGGACGAGACATCTGTTGGATCCATTTTTTGGGGGTGTTCAAGGCCGATGCGAAGGCGATGTTTAGCGATTTCGGGGGCTGCCTTTGGCTTAATGGCCAAGCGGGCGCCCATGGTAAAACCGCCGAGCTGGAGGACCTGTCCTGGAGCTAGGGCCCTTCCAGAGGTGATGTTGTCGCTAATGACAAGGCGAGCCATCGATCCTGCCGTCGACGACACGGTGGAACTCTCAATGAAAGCACCAATGTCGGTGTCAAAACCGGTCGATCTCGGGTAGGGGCTCCCGAACTGTGCGTCTGAGGATCGAAGATAATAGGAGACAAAGGGGACACGAAGTTTACCCAGGTTTGGGCCCTCTTAATGGAGGTAATACCCTACTTCCTTCTTGATTGACTTTGATGAATATAGGGATTACAAGAGTTGATCTACCTCGAGATCGTAATGGCTAAACCCTATATGTCTAGCCTATGTGAATTCTGATAGCCTCTATGGACTAAACCCTCTGATTCATATAGACACCGGAGGGGGCTAGGGTTGTACAGAGTCGGTTTACAGAAGAAGGAAACTCCACATCCGGATGCCAATCTTGCCATCCACGCAAAGGAGAGTCCCATCCGGACACGGGGAAAGGTCTTCTACTTTGTATCTTCACAGCCCATCAGTCTGGCCCATGGCACATAGCCCGGACACCCGAGGACCCCTTAATCCAGGACTCCCTCAGGTCTCCTGGCGCCGCTCTATAGTGACGGGCGCATCTTTCCTCCGCCGATCTTCCAGGACCTGCCGCTGATCTCGACGGGCCCATGGATCAGACAAGGCCATCGACGTTTCATCAGGCTCGTGTGACGTTGCTCTTGTAGCTGCCGCGAAGGGGACTGCATCGTTGGTGTGGCCCCCTCAACATGGCCAGCAGTCCAGGCTATTGTTGTTGTTCGTTGGTGCTGCGATGGCCCTGCCTGCTTAGATTTTTTGGCTTCAGCGAAGCCGATCAAACTCTAGATGGTGGCTCTCTACTCATCCATTTGATCAGCTGCTGGTGGAAATCTCAACAGGAGTTGGGCTCGCTCCATGGCTTCCGAGGCTGTGCTTGGCATAGATGATGATGCAGACCGCAATGTCGCTCGACTCCTCGTAGTACCAGCAGGGGCAGCGCCGTGTTCTCGCCACTGCAAGCCGGTCGCCATGGTAGTTTGATGATGACTAGGGTGCGCCCGAGGATCGGTGGCCCCGTTCGGCACTCTGTCTTGCTCGTCTTGCTCTGGGCAAGGCGCGTGTCCAGTAGCCGCACCTGTGGTAGGTGCTACTGGAGGATCAAGGCTTGCGCCAGAGCGGACATTGTCGCTGCGACTACGCCAACTAGCGCGCGGGGAGGTAGGGACTGAACGTTCTCCCCGCCTGTGTCCTATGGGTTCTGGCCGTCGGGATGTTGCTGATGTTGCCCTCCCCCGACGTCTTCTGCTCCAGCTCCGACCATAGGGGACACAACGACAGCGCCGCCCGCGCTGGTCATGTCACCTACAGCACCCGCCTCCCCCAACGCCGTCGCGGCACCTATGGCGTCAGCAGATGCATGCGAGGAGGCCTTCGAAGTGGAAGGATGAGCTATTGCGCCGGGCTTCTTCTTGCGCGCCATGGATGATGAAATTGACGATGAAGAAGACGATGATGAAGATTGACATGTTGTTCACAACCTCGGATTCACACAAGCGCTTCCCCCTACCTGGCGCGCCAAAGATGTCATAGGTCAACACAATCACCCATGGGGCCATCGACCCTTTGTGGTTCGGCAAGGGGGAAGAGCACGTTGCACAAAGAGCGGAGGCCATGAAACAACACTATGACGGTGACGCTGGTGGTTTTTACCCAGGTTCGGGCCGCCGTGAGGCGTAAAACCCTACTCCTGCTTTGGTGGAATTGATGGGATAACCTAATGAACGTGCAGCTCTCGAGCAAGGCAAGGTGGCCTCGGGGAGAGCAGCTACACACGTACAAGTATGCAAGGGTCTGAATCCTTTGTTAGCTTGCCATGGCCCTCCTTTTATAGCTCAAGGGGTAACCACAGTGGCAAAATAGTCATTATCTATTGATTAGATAGCTAACAGTGCTATCATACCTAATTCTAGCTGTTAGGACAAAGTGCATTAAATGCACTACTAGGTGTCATGCTGAGGATGCAGCCCGGCAAGCCTGTCGTGCCGCTTAATCATCTTCTGCTTATCTGTTTGACACACCTCTGGACGGGTGTCATATGAAGGTAATATGTCTTCCAAATTGCTGCCACGTGCCTAGTGGAAACCACTTAATTACTTGGGGGCTCGACACGGCATTGATAGGTGATTTGCGAGGTGGTGCGGTGGAGCGGTGGCGCCTTGGCGGGTAGATTTTCCCTTGGCGGACCCGACAAGCATGCCGGGGAAATCTTGGACTAGTCCTTGAGGCGGCCTCGACCTGGCCAGGCTCTCCTGCCCGGCAAGGGAGGCTTTCCCAAGGTGACATCTTTTTTTCTTGGTCTTCTTGATCCGCTCCTTGATCTCTCAAAGTGCTGCTTCTCTGGTTTGGTATTGATTTGCACGTTGGTGCAGTTACTTGACGCCAACACGTCAGTGTACAAGTCTGGGCAACAAACGTAAATGTTTGTTGTACCGACAACATCAAATAGAACTCCAACAACATTGAGGAGAACATTGTATTGAAGATCAAAGAGAGAGAAGAAGCCATCTAGCTACTAGCTATGGACTTGTAGGTCTGTGGTGAACTACTCACGCATCAATGGTAAGGCAGCAAGGATGATGTAGAAGCCCTCCATGCTTGATCCCCTCGGTAGGGTACCGAAGAATGCTTCCAGATGGGTTCGAGAAAGAACAGAAGCTTGCGGCGGTGGAAAAAGTGTTTTGGGTGGCTCTCTGTTATTGTGGGAATATTTGCGAATTTGTAGAGGTGGAATTAGGTCAAGAGGTGCCACGACGGGCCCACAAGCTTGGGGGCCGCCCCCCTGGGACGCACATGGTGAGATTGTCGCTCCCTCATGACTCTTCTGGTCTTCTCCCAATCCTTAGTTGGTCCCTTCTAGTCCATAAAAAAATCACTGTAAAGTTCCATCGTATTTGGACTCCGTTTGATAATGATTTTCTGAAAAGCCAAAAATAAGCAAAAAATGACAACTGGCACTGGGCACTAGGTTAATAGATTAGTACCAAAAAATGATATGAAATAGCATATAAATGCATATACAACATTTAAGATTGATACTATATTAGGATGGAACAATAAAAATTATAGATACGTTGGAGACGTATCACTTACTATGTCAGTCCCTGGATCAATAGCTGACACACACAGTCGACGATGAAATACTGAGAATACATCATGTGTCAAGTATTACATCATGGATCGAGTGCTTTACAATACAAACATGCTTAGGTCGTAGGCTAGCTTACAATTCAATCATGCAGCCAAGGTAATATCCTAGTCTTGTGGCGTCCATGCACTCAAAGGCAGAAGTTGAGTATAGCGTCGTAACCCTACTTTATACATTCCATTTGATACAGCAAACTAGCAAAATGATACGTTGTAGCCACATGGGTCAGTACATCTAATGTATTGGCAAACTTCGCTAGGATTGGCTTGTTGGATAAGTAAACATGCAAAAATAGTTTTCCTACCTTTGTAGTAGTGGTCTACTCTAAATATAGCATTTGAGCATGTAGTTTCCCAATCACGCGGTAGCCCCAACATTCGCATATAATGCTACTGGTATCACATCAGCCATCTGAGTCAGCCCACACTCCCCTTTGGTTCAAACCATTCATCTATACCAATATAAAAAGACCCAAAGGGGCAGATCCAACAAATCCCGACCGTCAAATCAGGTCAATCCAATGACTCAGGCTGCTCCAATGGTTAGCACTCAACACGTTTAGTGTGCAGTTAATATCATACCAAATATTTTTGTCAATGCTAATAATGTAATTAATACGTAAATAATATCCTAGACAAACCAAGACTGCTAGATGTCACCTTGGGAAAGCCTCCTTTGCCGGGCAGGAGAGCCTGGCCAGGTCGAGGCCGCCTCAAGGACTAGTAATTAATATATTACCTAATATCAACGTGCATTTCACATACACATTTACTAGTTTTATTTAAGAAGAGATGATGAGATCAAGCTGACAATTCTTAAATGAGTTGCTCAAGTTGTTCATAACCGGGGACACAGCTAATCATGATCAGTTGTATACACTCTACAGAGGTTTGTGTACTTTAGCCTTGATTCCCGATCACACCTTTGTGATACTAAACTTCACTTGTGAAGTAGCTAGGTAGACCAAGGCAAGACTTTTGGGAGGTACTAGCCCTCTTAGAAATGACAAACCCAGTCTGGTGTCCCTACATACAAATCTACATCTGTTGTTCTGCCGGAGGAGGGTTCCCACAACTTACTTGGTCTAGATAAAGCCCATATTGTATCACTGTTACACATGGATGAAGGAAATATGCCCTAGAGGCAATAATAAAGTTATTATTTATTTCCTTATATCATGATAAATGTTTATTATTCATGCTAGAATTGTATTAACCGGAAACATAATACATGTGTGAATACATAGACAAACAGAGTGTCACTAGTATGCCTCTACTTGACTAGCTCGTTGATCAAAGATGGTTAAGTTTCCTAGCCATTGACATGGGTTGTCATTTGATTAACGAGATCAAATTATTAGGAGAATGATGTGATTGACTTGACCCATTCCGTTAGCTTAGCACTCGATCGTTTAGTATGTTGCTATTGCTTTCTTCATGACTTATACATGTTCCTATGACTATGAGATTATGCAACTCCCGTTTACCGGAGGAACACTTTGTGTGCTACCAAACATCACAACGTAACTGGGTGATTATAAAGGTGCTCTACAGGTGTCTCCAAAGGTACTTGTTGGGTTGGCGTATTTCGAGATTAGGATTTGTCACTCCGATTGTCGGAGAGGTATCTCTGGGCCCACTCGGTAATGCACATCACTATAAGCCTTGCAAGCATTGTAACTAATGAGTTAGTTGCGGGATGATGTATTACGGAATGAGTAAAGAGACTTGCCGGTAACGAGATTGAAATAGGTATTGAGATACCGACGATCGAATCTCGGGCAAGTAACATACCGATGACAAAGGGAACAACGTATGTTGTTATGCGGTTTGACCGATAAAGATCTTCGTAGAATATGTGGGAGCCAATATGAGCATCCAGGTTCCGCTATTGGTTATTGACCGAAGAGGTGTCTCGGTCATGTCTACATAGTTCTCGAACCCGTAGGGTCCGCACGCTTAACGTTACGATGACGGTTATATTATGAGTTTATGTGTTTTGATGTACCGAAGGAGTTCGGAGTCCCGGATGAGATCAGGGACTTGACGAGGAGTCTCGAAATGGTCGAGACGTAAAGATTGATATATTGGACGACTATATTCGGACATCGGAAAGGTTCCGAGTGATTCGGGTATTTTTCGGAGTACCGGAGAGTTACGGGAATTCGTATTGGGCCTTAATGGGCCATACGGGAAAGGAGAGAAAGGCCTCAAAAGGTGGCCGTGCCCCTCCCCATGGACTGGTCCGAATTGGATTAGGGAGGGGGGCGCCCCCTTCCTTCTTTCTCCTTCTCTCTTCCCTTCTCCTATTCCAACAAGGAAAGGAGGAGTCCTACTCCCGGTGGGAGTAGGACTCCCCCCTTGGCGCGCCCTCCTCCTAGGCCGGCCGCCTTCCCCCTTGCTCCTTTATATACGGGGGCAGGGGGCACCCCAGAGACACACAATTGATCAACGATCTTTTAGCCATGTGCGGTGCCCCCCTCCACCATATTACACCTCGATAATATCGTAGCGGTGCTTAAGCGAAGCCCTGCATCGGTAGAACATCATCATCGTCACCACGCCGTCGTGCTGACAAAACTCTCCCTCAACACTCGGCTGGATCGGAGTTCGAGGGACGTCATCGAGCTGAACGTGTGCTGAACTCGGAGGTGCCGTGCGTTCGGTACTTGATCGGTCGGATCATGAAGACGTATGACTACATCAACCGCGTTGTGTTAACGCTTCCGCTATCGGTCTATGAGGGTACGTGGACAACACTCTCCCCTCTCGTTGCTATGCATCACCATGATCTTGCGTGTGCGTAGGAAAAATTTTGAAATTACTACGTTCCCCAACAGTGGCATCCGAGTCTGATTTTATGCGTTGATGTTATGCACGAGTAGAACACAAGTTAGTTGTGGGCGATATAAGTCATACTGCTTACCAGCATGTCATACTTTGGTTCGGCGGTATTGTGAGATGAAGCGGCCCGGACCGACATTACGCGTACGCTTACGCGAGACTGGTTTCACCGTTGCGAGCACTCGTTGCTTAAAGGTGACTGGCGGGTGTCTGTCTCTCTCACTTTAGTTGAACCGAGTGTGGCTACGCCCGGTCCTTGCGAAGGTTAAAACAGCACCAACTTGACAAACTATCGTTGTGGTTTTGATGCGTAGGTAAGAACGGTTCTTGCTAAGCCCGTAGCAGCCACGTAAAACTTGTAATAACAAAGTAGAGGACGTCTAACTTGTTTTTGCAGGGCATGTTGTGATGTGATATGGTCAAGACATGATGCTATATTTTATTGTATGAGATGATCATGTTTTGTAATCGAGTTATCGACAACTGGCAGGAGCCATATGGTTGTCGCTTTATTGTATGCAATGCAATCGCCATGTAATTGTTTTACTTTATCACTAAGCGGTAGCGATAGTCGTAAAAGCAATAGTTGGCGAGACGACAACGATGCTACGATGGAGATCAAGGTGTCGCGCCGGTGACGATAGTGATCATGACGGTGCTTCGGAGATGGAGATCACAAGCACAAGATGATGATGGCCATATCATATCACTTATAATGATTGCATGTGATGTTTATCTTTTATGCATCTTATCTTGCTTTGATTGACGGTAGCATTATAAGATGATCTCTCACTAAAATTTCAAAATAAAAGTGTTCTCCCTGAGTATGCACCGTTGCGAAAGTTCTTCGTGCTGAGACACCACGTGATGATCGGGTGTGATAGGCTCTACGTTCAAATACAACGGGTGCAAAACAGTTGCACACGCGGAATACTCAGGTTAAACTTGACGAGCCTAGCATATGCAGATATGGCCTCGGAACACTGAGAACGAAAGGTCGAGCGTGAATCATATAGTAGATATGATCAACATAGTGATGTTCACCATTGAAAACTACTCCATTTCACGTGATGATCGGTTCTGGTTTAGTTGATATGGATCACGTGATCACTTAGAGGATTAGAGGGATGTCTATCTAAGTGGGAGTTCTTAAGTAATATGATTAATTGAACTTAAATTTATCATGAACTTAGTCCTGATAGTATTTTGCAAATTATGTTGTAGATCAATAGCTCGCGTTGTTGCTTCCCTGTGTTTATTTTTGATATGTTCCTAGAGAAAAATTATGTTGAAAGAGTTAGTAGCAAAGATGCGGATTGGATCCGTGATCTGAGGATTATCCTCATTGCTGCACAGAAAAATTATGTCCTTGATGCACCGCTAGGTGACAGACCTATTGCAGGAGCAGATGCAGACGTTATGAACGTTTGGCTAGCTCAATATGATGACTACTTGATAGTTTAGTGCACCATGCTTAACGGCTTAGAATCGGGACTTCAAAGACGTTTTGAACGTCATGGACCATATGAGATGTTCCAGGAGTTGAAGTTAATATTTCAAGCAAATACCTGAGTTGAGAGATATGAAGTCTCCAACAAGTTCTATAGCTAAAAGATGGAGGAGAATAGCTCAAGCAGTGAGCATGTGCTCAGATTGTCTGGGTACTACAATCGCTTGAATCAAGTGGGAGTTAATCTTCCAGATAAAATAGTGATTAACAGAATTCTCTAGTCACCGTCACCAAGTTAGTAGAACTTCGTGATGAACTATAGTATGCAAGGGATGATGAAAGTAATTCCCGAGCTCTTCGTGATGCTGAAATCGACGAAGGTAGAAATCAAGAAAAACATCAAGTGTTGATGGTTAACGAGACCACTAGTTTCAAGAAAAGGGCAAAGGGAAGAAGGGGAACTTCAAGAAGAACAGCAAGCAAGTTGCTGCTCAAGTGAAGAAGCCTAAGTCTGGTCCTAAGCCTGAGACTAAGTGCTTCTACTACAAAGGGACTGGTCACTGGAAGCAGAACTACCCCAACTATTTGGTGGATAAGAAGGATGGCAAAGTGAACAAAGGTATATTGGATATACATGTTATTGATGTGTACTTTACTAGTGTTTATATCAACCCCTCGGTATTTGATACTGGTTCAGTTGCTAAGAGTAGTAACTCGAAACGGGAGTTGCAGAATAAACAGAGACTAGTAAAAGGCAAGGTGACGAAGTGTGTTGGAAGTAGTTCCAAGATTGATATGATCATCATCGCACACTCCCTATACTTTCGGGATTAGTGTTGAAACTAAATAAGTGTTATTTGGTGTTTGCGTTGAGCATGAATATGATTTGATCATGTTTGTTGCAATACAGTTATTCATTTAAATTAGAGAATAATTGTTGTTCTGTTTACATGAATAAAACCTTCTATGGTCATACACCCAATAAAATGGTTTGTTGGATCTCGATCGTAGTGATACACATATTCATAATAATGAAGCCAAAAGATGCAAAGTTAATAATGATAGTGCAACTTATTTGTGGCACTGCCGTTTTAGGTCATATTGGTGTAAAGCGCATGAAGAAACTCCATAATGATGGGATTTTGGAATCACTTGATTATGAATCACTTGATGCTTGCGAACCGTGCCTCATTGGCAAGATGACTAAAACGCCGTTCTCCGAAACTATGGAGAGAGCAACAGATTTGTTGGAAATCATACATACAGATGTATGTGGTCCGATGAATATTGAGGCTCGTAGCAGGTATCATTATTTTCTGAACTTCACAGATGATTTGAGCAGATATGGGTATATCTACTTAATGAAACAGAAGTCTGAAACATTTGAAAAGTTCATATAATTTCAGAGTGAAGCGGAAAATCATCGTAACAAGAAAATAAAGTTTCTACGATCTGATCGTGGAGAAGAGTATTTGAGTTACGAGTTTGGCCTTCAGTTAAAACAATGTGAAATAGTTTCACTACTCACGCCACCTGGAACACCACAGTGTAATCGTGTGTCTGAACATCGTAACCGTACTTTATTAGATATGGTGCGATATATGATGTCTCTTACCGATGTACCACTATCGTTTTGGGGTTATGCATTAGAGACAGTTGCATTCACGTTAAATAGGGTACCATCTAAATCCGTTGAGACGACATCTTATGAACTATGGTTTGGCAAGAAACCAAAGTTGTCGTTTCTTAAAGTTTGGGGTTGCGATGCTTATGTGAAAAGGTTTCATCCTGATAAGCTCAAACCCAAATCGGAGAAATGTGTCTTCATAGGATACCCAAAGGAGACAGTTGGGTACACCTTCTATCACAGATCCGAAGGCAAGACATTCGTTGCTAAGAATGGATCCTTTCTAGAGAAGGAGTTTCTCTTGAAAGAAGTGAGTGGGAGGAAAGTAGAACTTGATGAGGTAACTGTACCTGCTCCCTTATTGGAAAGTAGTTCATCACAGAAATCTGTTCCTGTGACTGCTACACCAATTAGTGAGGAAGTTAATGATGATGATCATGTAACTTCAGATCAAGTTACTACCAAACCTCGTAGGTAAACCAGAGTGAGATCCACACCAGAGTGGTACAGTAATCCTGTTCTGGAGGTCATGTTATTTGACCATGACGAACCTACGAACTATGAGGAAGCGATGATGAGCCCAGATTCCGCGAAATGGCTTGAGGCCATGAAATCTGAGATGAGATCCATATATGAGAACAAAGTATGGACTTTGATTGACTTGCCCAATGATCGGCGAGCCATTGAGATTAAATGGATCTTCAAGAGGAAGACAGACAGTGATAGTAGTGTTACTGTCTACAAAGCTAGAATTGTCGCAAAAAGGTTTTCGACAAGTTCAAGGTGTTGACTACGATGAGAGTTTCTCACTCGTATCTATGCTTAAGTCTGTCTGAATCATGTTAGCAATTGCCACATTTTATGAAATATGGCAAATGTATAAACAAAACTGAATTCCTTAATGGATTTATTAAAGAAGAGTTGTATATGATGCAACCAGGAGGTTTTGTCAATCCTAAAAGTGCTAACAAAATATGCAAGCTCCAGCGATCCATTTATGGACTGGTGCAAGCCTCTCGGAGTTGGAATAAACGCTTTGATAGTGTGATCAAAGCATTTGGTTTTATACAGACTTTTGGAGAAGCCTGTATTTACAAGAAAGTGAGTGGGAGCACTACAGCATTTCTGATAAGTATATGTGAATGACATATTGTTGATCGGAAATAATGTAGAATTATTCTGCAAAGCATAAAGGAGTGTTTGAAAGGAGTTTTTCAAAGAAAGACCTCGGTGAAGCTGCTTACATATTGAGCATCAAGATCTATAGAGATAGATCAAGACGCCTGATAAGTTTTTTCAATGAGTACATACCTTAACAAGATTTTGAAGTAGTTCAAAATAGAACAGTCAAAGAAAGAGTTCTTGCCTGTGTTACAAGGTGTGAAATTGAGTAAGACTCAAAGCCCGACCACGGCAGAAGATAGAAACAGAATGAAAGTCATTCCCTATGCCTTGGCCATAGGTTCTATAAAGTATGCCATGCTGTGTACCAGATCTATTGTATACCCTACACTGATTTTGGCAAGGGAGTACAATAGTGATCTAGGAGTAAATCACTGGACAGCGGTCAAAATTATCCTTAGTGGAATAAGGATATGTTTCTCGATTATGGAAGTGACAAAAGGTTCATCGTAAAGGGTTACGTCGATGCAAGTTTTGACACTAATCTAGATGACTCTAAGTCTCGGTCTAGATACATATTGAAAGTGGGAGCAATTAGCTAGAGTAGCTCCGTGCAGAGCATTATAGACATAGAAATTTGCAAAATACTTACGGATCTGAATGTGACGGACCCGTTGACTAAAATTATCTCACAATCAAAACATGATCACACCTTAGTACTCTTTGGGTGTTAATCACATAGCGATGTGAACTAGATTATTGACTCTAGTAAACCCTTTGGGTGTTGGTCACATGACAATGTGAACTATGGGTGTTAATCACATGGTGATGTGAATTATTGATGTTAAATCACATGGCGATGTGAACTAGATTATTGACTCTAGTGCAAGTGGGAGACTGAAGGAAATATGCCCTAGAGGCAATAATAAAGTTATTATTTATTTCCTTATATCATGATAAATGTTTATTATTCATGCTAGAATTGTATTAACCGGAAACATAATACATGTGTGAATACATAGACAAACAGAGTGTCACTAGTATGCCTCTACTTGACTAGCTCGTTGATCAAAGATGGTTAAGTTTCCTAGCCATTGACATGGGTTGTCATTTGATTAACGAGATCACATCATTAGGAGAATGATGTGATTGACTTGACCCATTCCGTTAGCTTAGCACTCGATCGTTTAGTATGTTGCTATTGCTTTCTTCATGACTTATACATGTTCCTATGACTATGAGATTATGCAACTCCCGTTTACCGGAGAAACACTTTGTGTGCTACCAAACATCACAACGTAACTGGGTGATTATAAAGGTGCTCTACAGGTGTCTCCAAAGGTACTTGTTGGGTTGGCGTATTTCGAGATTAGGATTTGTCACTCCGATTGTCGGAGAGGTATCTCTGGGCCCACTCGGTAATGCACATCACTATAAGCCTTGCAAGCATTTTAACTAATGAGTTAGTTGCGGGATGATGTATTACGGAACGAGTAAAGAGACTTGCCGGTAACGAGATTGAACTAGGTATTGAGATACCGACGATCGAATCTCGGGCAAGTAACATACCGATGACAAAGGGAACAACGTATGTTGTTATGCGGTTTGACCGATAAAGATCTTCGTAGAATATGTGGGAGCCAATATGAGCATCCAGGTTCCGCTATTGGTTATTGACCGAAGAGGTGTCTCGGTCATGTATACATAGTTCTCGAACCCGTAGGGTCCGCACGCTTAACGTTACGATGACAGTTATATTATGAGTTTATGTGTTTTGATGTACCGAAGGAGTTCGGAGTCCCGGATGAGATCAGGGACTTGACGAGGAGTCTCGAAATGGTCGAGACGTAAAGATCGATATATTGGACGACTATATTCGGACATCGGAAAGGTTCCGAGTGATTCGGGTATTTTTCGGAGTACCGGAGAGTTATGGGAATTCGTATTGGGCCTTAATGGGCCATACGGGAAAGGAGAGAAAGGCCTCAAAAGGTGGCCGCGCCCCTCCCCATGGACTGGTCCGAATTGGACTAGGGAGGGGGGCGCCCCCTTCCTTCTTTCTCCTTCTCCCTTCCCTTCTCCTATTCCAACAAGGAAAGGAGGAGTCCTACTCCCGGTGGGAGTAGGACTCCCCCCTTGGCGCGCCCTCCTCCTAGGCCGGCCGCCTTCCCCCTTGCTCCTTTATATAGGGGGCAGGGGGCACCCCAGAGACACACAATTGATCAACGATCTTTTAGCCGTGTGCGGTGCCCCCCTCCACCATATTACACCTCGATAATATCGTAGCGGTGCTTAGGCGAAGCCCTGCGTCGGTAGAACATCATCATCGTCACCATGCCGTCGTGCTAACGAAACTCTCCCTCAACACTCGGCTAGATCGGAGTTCGAGGGACGTCATCGAGCTGAACGTGTGCTGAACTCGGAGTTGCCGTGCGTTCGGTACTTGATCGGTCGGATCGTGAAGATGTACGACTACATCAACCGCGTTGTGTTAACGCTTCCGCTATCGGTCTACGAGGGTACGTGGACAACACTCTCCCCTCTCGTTGCTATGCATCACCATGATCTTGCGTGTGCGTAGGAACTTTTTTGAAATTACTACATTCCCCAACAATGGAAGCTACTCAACTTTGAACTTGTACAATTCCTTTGAGCCTAGGTGGTCGCCCACAAAACTGATACCATCCAAGAAAAACCGAAGCACCACCCAGATGATGCATTAATTAAGTAGTAGTTAAGTAGTCAACCATGTGCTTGCATGGTGGAATAATATAGGTGTTTCCCAATCCACGACATAGCAGCTAAGCAACTAGTCGTTGGTTACAAGGTCAGGGTATAAATGGACCTATATTTCTTCTACTGGGTTCTATCAAGCATAAAGTAAAATCCTACAGGGAATTCCAGTTGAAAACAACTACAATGCATGAGAACATAGGTTATGATCAAAGGTTCCACTTGCCTGTATTAGTGATCCTTCAATCTCACAATCTTGATCACGTTACTCTTTGCCCTCTGTACAAAGAAAAGAGTAATCATAAACAACCATACAATACAATACAATCAACATGTAACAAGTGTTATGCATTGTGGCAGTGTCATTGTTCTGTGAGATCATGTGTCAGAGTCAACTCATAAGATTTTTGGAAACAACATAGTGGTTATCATTGGAATACAAGTGACATAGGGGTTCACATGCATGTCTCAATAAGGGTTCATCACATAAGGAGTATGTGATGTGAAATTGTGGTTGTTAGATTCTGGAAAAGAATGTTATCAACACAGGCACGGTCTATGAATCATCGGTGGCCAAGTTCAAGTCCAAGTTTGAATGACAATTCAAACTTGGTGACCTTTCATGAGCTTGAATACACTAAGGTCTGGGAATGTTAACTTGGTCTAGCCTCCAATTAAATTTGTATGAATTAGGGTTCATATCATTTGAATTCAAATTGAATTGAGTTAAAAAATTGATTGGGTTCTACTAACTCAAATTGGATTATGAACTATTTCATAGTTGACTAAGTTGGTTCAATTATAACTAATGTCTTCCATAAAGTCAAGTGCAAGTCCAATAAAGATTATATAGCTTAAATGCTTAGTCCAAGTTAAAGTCAATTATGATTTCAATATAATTACTATAGTTTGTTTACTTGATCTTAGTTTAACTAAAGTCAACTATGAATTCAGTTGATTACCAAGTTCATTTATTCAATTTATTTAAACTAAAGTCAAGTACCAATCCATTGTGGTTACCAAGGTTTACTAATCTGATTTCAGTTTCACCAAGTCATTTATAGATCCAATATATTTACCTTAATTTATTCATTTGGTTTTACTTAACCAAAGTTTGTGAGTTCAATTGATTTACTAAGTGCAAATAGTTTCAAACTTTATTTAATTTAATTTGAGCTCATCTTTCGCTATAGTCAAATTTATCTCAAAGGTGATTACAAGGTTTAATTCATTTCATTAAATTATATTGCATTGTTTATTCAATTTGAACCTATGGTTTCAAATTTATGTTCAAACTATGTTTGAAATGAATACACTAGATCAAGTTGCAAAAAGAATCATTTAATTTGGATTTATTATGTGCAAGTTATGCCCTATTCACATTCAAATTCATTCTATTTGAATTTAAGTTATTTAAATGTGCAATATTTCTAGACAGGGTAAAAGTATATTTCATGAGGATCATTATGCAAAAACAGTCATCTAATTTGGACTAGTAGATAATTAGTTATGGTTGTTTTAAATTCAGGGGCTTTTCTGCAAAATTGACATTAATCAAATTTAATAGAAATAGTTTCAGATAATGTTTTGGATAATGTTGACCATGTGTCATGCTCTGATTGGCTGGTATCGTTTCGTTTAAGTGGGTGGCTGGGATGCGTTGGATCTAAATCCAACGGTTCAGATTAGATGGAGGGGTTAGGGTTTACTACTCACCGGAGAAACTCGTCGGCGACGGCGCGTATGCGGCGGCGGGAGGTGGCGCACGACTCGGGTTTGACGGGTACGGTGATGCAGGGTGTCCTGGGCGCGGCGGAGAGCATGACTCGATGAGGCTTGACGAGCTGGAGCTGCTGGTGGTCGTTGCCGGCCTCAGGGATGACGGAGACGGCAAGAGCGAGCTCGCCGGAGTTTGCACAGTGGAGGGAGTTGGTTGATGATGCGGGCATCGATTGGGTCCATGTCTGAATGAAGCAAAGAGGTCAAAAGATGCGTGCGAACACGGTGAACACAATGGACACGGTGGGTGCTACTTCTTGAGCTTGCATTGGTTTTTTCATTGAAGAGGAAAGGGTGATGCAACAAAGTAGAGATAAGTATTTCCCTCAGTTGAGAACCAAGGTATCAATCCAGTAGGAGGAACACACAAGTCACCAATGGTTGCACCTACACAAAAAAACAAATACTTGCACCCAACGCGATAAAGTGGTTGTCAATCCCTTCACGGTTACTTGCAAGGATGAGATCTGATAGTGATAGATATACACTACAAAAAAACCACTTCCGTGATGAGACGTGTTTATCAAAGTAGGTCATGTTTTCTGTCATGCATGTACATCCATGATGATTTTATGACAGAATCAAGATAGTCACACCTGTGCTGTCGTAGAAGTGTTCCATGAAAATACCAAAATTATCATCACGGAAGTGTCCACTTCCATGACGATAAATGGCGTGTCATGGAAGTGTTTTCGACAAGGGTAACCACACGTGGCATCCACCGTAATGGGTCGCCGTTAAGCTATCGGGTTCCAGTTTAGATCTGATAACCCGTTAACAGTCCAGACCAATGGGGATTTTCCACATGTAAAATTCTCAATGGCCAGAGGAACCACGTGTCGCCCCCCCCCCCTTCCTTGTATAAGTGCGGGAGGAAAGAAGGAGGAGGTGGCGCCCCTCCCCCCCTTCCTTTCTCCCATGAGGAAGGAAAGGCGGGAGGGGCCATCCCTTCTCCTTTCCTTCCCCTAGGGCCAGCCAACCAAGGGAAGGGGCGCACCAGCCCCTTTGTGGGCTGGTCTGTCCCCTCCTTTGGCCCATAAGGCCCATACACTTGCCGGGGGTGCCCGGAACCCCTTTCGGTGACCCCGATGAGTACCCGATGCACTCCGAAACACTTTTGTGTCCAAATACTATCGTCCTATATATCAATCTTTACCTCACAACCATTTCGATACTGCTCGTCATGTCTGTGATCTCATCCGGGACTCCGAACAACATTCGGTCACCAAATCATATAACTCACATAACACTATATCTTCAACGAACGTTAAGCGTGCGGACCCTACGGGTTCGAGAACTATGTAGACATGACCGAGACACCTCCGGTCAATAACCAATAGCGGAACCTGGATGCCCATATTGGTTCCTACATATTCTACGAAGATCTTTATCGGTCGAACCGTTATGACAACATACGTAATTCCCTTTGTCCATCGATATGTTACTTGCCCAAGATTCGATCGTCGGTATCTTCATACCTAGTTCAATCTCGTTACCGGCAAGTCCCTTTACTCAATCCGTAATACATCATCTTGCAACTAACTCATTAGTCGCTTTGCTTGCAAGGCTTCTTATGATGTGCATTACCGAGAGGGCCAAGAGATACCTCTCCGATAATCAGAGTGACAAATCCTAATCTCGATCTATGCCAACTCAACAAACACCTTCGGAGATACCTGTAGAGCATCTTTATGATCACCCAGTTACGTTGTGACGTTTGATAGCACACAAGGTATTCCTCCGGTATCCGGGAGTTGCATAATCTCATAGTCCAAGGAATATGTATTTGACATGAAGAAAGCAATAGCAATAAACTGAACGATCAATATGCTATGCTAACGGATGGGTCTTGTCCATCACATCATTCTCCTAATGTTGTGATCCCGTTATTAAATGACAACACATGTCTATGGTTAGGAAACCTTAACCATCTTTGATCAACGAGCTAGTCTAGTAGAGGCTTACTAGGGACACGGTATTTGTTTATGTATTCACACATATATTTAAGTTTCCGATCAATACAATTCTAGCATGAATAATAAACCTTTATCATGAATAAGGAAATATAAAATAACAACTTTATTATTGCCTCTAGGGCATATTTCCTTCAGTAACAACAAGAGAAACTTAGCAAAGACAATATGAGCAAAGTGTAGGCATTGGACCAGCGAGGGATATTTGTATGGATGACATTCATCATGTAACAGTCACAACCTAGAGTGATACACAATAACTCCAATTCATCAATTGTATGTAGGCATGTATTCCATATTTAGTCATATGTGCTTATAATAAGAACTTGCATGACATCTTTTGTCCTACCCTCCCAGGGCAGCAGGGTCCTGATGGAAATCTAAGGGTAATTAAGGCCTCCTTTTAATAGAGAGCCGGAACAAAGCATTAACACATAGTGAATACATGAACTCCTCGCGTTACAGTCATCCCCGGAGAGTATCCCAATTATTGTCACCATGGGGTCTGCGGTTCAGAACAATAACAAGTGCATATAACTAGCAGATAGGATCAAGAACACAAATATATTGATGAAAACATAAAGGGTTCAGATCTGAAATCATGGCACTCGGCCCTCATGACAAACATTAAGCATAGCAAAGTCATTGCAATATCAATCTCAGAATATAGTGGATATTAGGGATCAAGCCCTAACAAATTGACTCGATTACATGATAAATCTCATCCATCTTCATCACCATCCAGCAAGCCTACAAAGGAACTACTCACTCCTAATGGTGAGCATCATGGAATTGTTGATGAAGAAGAGTGGATGATGACGACGACGACGAATTACCCCCTCCGGAGCCCCGAACGGACTCCAGATCATGCCTCCTGAGGAAGAACAGGAGGTGGCGGCAGCTCCGTATCGTAAAACGCAATGAAATTTCTTCTCTTATTTTTTTTCTTGTGAGGACGGTACTTATGGAAGTGAAATTAGGTCAGACGGAGGTCGGTAGACCACACAAGACACGAGGGCGCACCTAGGGGGTAGGCGCCCCCTGCTGCCATGTGAGCAGCTGGTGACCCCCCTCCAGTGGATATTTACACCAGTATTTTTTATATATACAATAAAAAATCTCCACCAAGTTTCGTCCAATTCCGAGAAATTTTATTTTTGCATAAAAAACAACATCAAAGTAGTTATGCTGAAAACAACATCAGTCCGGATTAGTTTCACTCAAATCATGCAAATTAGAGTTCAAAATAAGAGCAAAAGTGTTTGAAAAATAGATAAATTGGAGACGTATCAGGGTTCTTTGTATGGGACCAGATCCATTGTCTGGCTCAGGGTGTGTCATCGGATCCTGACTTATGGGCAGATCCGACGAGTAATTCTCACACCTATTCTGGGTTTGATTTGAGATTTGCATCTGAGCGAGTGCGTCTTGTTGCTCCTCAGTCTAGTCTAACACCCAGCTTGAGAAGACTAGTTCTCCGCAAGAATCCGTGGTGTACTCCAGCTTGTCGAGTCTGGCGAGTTGGCCTGGAGCGAAGGTCTCAACATGGCCTAGGTGGTCGGTCCAGTCAGCAAAATGGCGATGTTACCGAAGACAAAGATCTGGCCCGACACGAGGGTCATGTCGGTGTCGATCTGCTCGCCGATCTTGATCCCCGTCGAATCGCTACAACTACGTAGCTAGACCTGCATGGGCCACCAATGTGGGGATCGAATCCGACAGATGTCGGGTAGAGGGTCCCGAGCTAGTAGTCTTGACATGATGGTAACAAAGAACGAGTTTTTACCCAGGTTCGGGCTCTCCTTGAAGATAAAACCCTACGTCTTGCTTGTCTTGTACTAATTTGGGAAGGAGTACAAAGTATATGTGATCTACCACGAGATTGTTGTTTATCGTCTACAAGCCCTACCCCTCAGTTTATATAGGTACCGAGGGTCTAGGGTTACAACCTAGTCGGCTACGTACATAGAGAACGTGGCCACAAATGTGGGCACTGAGAATTGGCTTCTAATTTGCCACGAGAGGTTTTTCTGGGTGCGTCTGTGTTGTCGAATGCATTCGTGACGGACGTCTGCACTTTCCCAAATCGTCCTTTAGTTTTGTTCCAATTTATGTGATTTCAAACGTCCGAATAATCTTGACCTCCGCTGGATGACAAAATTGTTCGGACTATCTGGTCCGGACATTTAGGGACAATTTGGTGATCCGTGTTAGAATTGCCCTTGCTGCACGACTTTTATTTTGCTAGCTTTCTAGTGCAAGCCATGTGTCTCCTATCACAAGGCCATGCACTTTTATTTTGCTAGCTTTCTAGCTTTTATTTTGCTATAAATTATGTGACTTATTAAAACTATATTAGTGAAAACATTTTTTCAATATGAATTTAACGTTATAACTTTTGTTACACATAACTCACATTTGGTTGGTTAAACATTGACCAAAGTAAAATTTTGACACGCCATAATCATTCAAAGGGAGTATGATAGGTGGAGGTGATCCCGCTAGTTGCGTTGTTCCTTTGAGCCTTTGAGCGTCCTGTAAATTTGTTTGCTGACTTCTATAAAAATTATTATGCCAACGGTGTACTCTACAAAAAGTATTTACATGGAATTATAGGCATAATGAGTGGATGGACATCAATTAATAACCTTTTTGTGTACACTTTCTCTTGTACGCCTAAAAGTCCAGTACAACAAATAAGGTAATAATTGGGTGTTTTTGTCACGACCCGATCGAGAGGGGATCAAGAGGGGAAAGGAGATCAGGGGAGAGGAAGAGGAGCAGGGTAGGTGAGAGCGAGAGAGACGTGAGGAAGGGGAAAGTAGTTCATCTATTTTCTCATTGCCATCATCTGTCCACTCACACGGTTACAAGTAGGCTACAGCTGGCGTAGCACACACGCACACCCCTGGCAGGTGGGTCCCAGCCCAGCCTCCCCGCTAACTGGTCGTTGCAAGTTCAGGTTCTGCACTTGCACTCTTCAGTCCGCTGCAGGTTCATCTGCAGGCGTGACAGTTTTGCCAACAGTTATGGTTTATGCTGAGCCCGAATTGAAGCCCGGGCAACATGATGAGCAGCTGGAGCTTTCTCGTTGATAATAATTTGTTCTGGGAAGTCCACACGAATTGACTTGAACTTATAGCGCTGTTTGACATGGAAGAAAAGACCATGTAAATACTGAGCATAACAGGTTATGAAGCTGGTAGCATCACCACAAAGAACACTACTAAGCCATATTTTCCTCGACTACCTTTATTCGAAAACAGTCAAATTACTACTCATTCAGAAATATGATGTTGATTTAGATTAGTCAAGTGAAAATAGCGTCTTTATATTCATTCAGAAATAGAATTTGTAATGTTTAATAAGGTGTCCATATGAAAAGAATCGTCAATGTTGCATACTAGAGCCCCGCAAAAAAAAATGTTGCATGCTAGAGACCATGTCTATAAGACCCAGAACAGCATGTATTGGTGAAGAGGGAGTAAAATGGACAGTAGATTTGTCTCCTCCCCCACGTGAGATTCTGAAATAAACTCAGGTGGTTGAGATTTCACAATTAAGAATGATCTTTGTAATCTAGTTTCTGCAGGAACAGGTTATCCGGAGCACGTCTCATGTGCACTACACGCTGAAGCCCTGGCCATGTTGCACGCTATAAATGCTACTGCAAGAATGGGATGCAGTCAAATCATATTGGAGACCGACTCTATGGTGCTAAAGCAGGTGGTTTCAACTCAAGATTGCAATTCAGCTGCGCTAGGTTCTCTGTTTCAGGAAATAAAGCTCTTGATGTTGTTAAATTAGGTACTTGCCCAAGATCATGTAATGTTGCTGCGCACAATTTAGCTGTATGGAGCTGGGTTAGGGAATGGCAACTTTGAAATCTCGGTTGGCCATTTTCCAGACTTTGTAACGAACTCTGTAGCCGGCGACTCTGCCGGCATGTATTAGTTTAATCGAATACTAGTTGTTCCTTTCAAAAAACACCAGTAATGAGAAGAAAAAAAGGGCAGAAGTTTAATGATAGGTTTATGAAGAACAGGAGGAGGATGGTATCAAAGGTATACCTGTTCTTTCCAAGATATATCTAGGATTTTGTAGTATGGTTCCAGCAGTACCACTCGATCGCCTTCTTTAATCTATGGCATACAAGGATTACACTAGAATGGTTACATAAAATACAGTACCAGCAAGAGCAACTTGGGGAACTTCAATATCGACGGGCTTGGTAGCTATTTAAATAGTAATGAATTCTGGGACAACAAAAACTATTGGCACAAGAAGGACATTGGATCATACTCCCTCGTCCGGAATTACTTGTCGCAGAAATGGATGTATCTAGACGTATTTTAGTTCTACATACATCCATTTTTATCCATTTCCGCACAAGCAATTCGGGACGGAGGGAGTATGTTTTAAGATTGCTCTTAGTAATCCCAATGGTGTGGCACTATAACAGCATAGACACCAGTTTATGTTCCATACATTTGACGCTTAAGCATGCAAGCACAGCTACACCCACTAGGATAAAATCATGACGCAGTATCTCAATTTCTCATATAAAAATTATTCAGCAGTGATATGAGAGATCTTACTGCTTCATTCTGTAGCCCGTAAACTGATAGTATGAAATAAGACTGATCCAAGTCACATGTTAAATAATACCTGAAAGACCATAAAATTGTTGTCTCAGTGGAGTGTAGCATATAACTTTACGTATGAGATAAAAATCCATGACAATAAGTTACGCGTAAAGAGCGGCCGATGGGCTATGCCACCTGGATTTTTACTGTGTCGTAGAGGAATAGACAAAGGAGGTGAAAATGCATCGAACCATCGATCCTATTCCTGTCCTCGTCTCCTCATTCGCCTCTCTAGTTTTGTCCTCCCTCTAGGAGTGGCGGCTAGGGTTACCGCGACCGCCGTCGCCGCTGCCCCATTCCCCATCCCGTGATTCCTCTCCTTCTCCCTCGTCTGCCGCTGCCACCCACCACTCACCAGCGCTATTCCCCACAGCCACCGCCACCACCGGTGCCCCCACCCCTTCTCCCCTCCCCTCACGCTCTCCCCATCACCGGTGGCCTCCTCCTCACCCTAGATCGAGCAGCTGGTCCAGATCCGATGCAGGCTCAGATATGGTACGCCCACAACGCTGCTTCAGCTTCGCCCCGTGTTGCATCTCCGCCTCCCAGCAGCACCATGATCTGGTCCTCCCCGTTCACGGCTATCAGCAGGAGACGGAGCATGGCGCTGCCAGCGGGAGAGGCGCCCTTCTGCGCGAGCGTGGCCACTTTTCCCCGGACGTCTACTTCGTCGAGGAGGTCATCACTGGATACGACAAGACCGACCTCTACATGACATGGCTCCAGGTACATGGTCTACACAGACACACAAATCCCATACTTTTTGATTTCTCTGGTTTGCTTCAGATTTATTGATCGATATGTTGGATGCGTCGCAGGCAAATGCAATGTGGAGTCCGCAGGAGAGGAACACACGGCTGGAGAACAGTACATGGGGGATCTGGAACCTCGCGTCACCCACGTCGACCAAGACGGGCCATCATGGTGAGTTCGACGGGAGTCGCGACATCGACGACATCCAGATCAAGCCCGGCTCCTCCTATATCTGGATCGACCGTTGCTCCCTCGATGACTACGACGACGGGCTATTGACATCATCAGCCAGAGGCGACGTTGTTGTTTTCCTTCCGGGACTCCAGAGTTCAGACGCCCATGGGCGTGGACTTGTGTGTGAGTGATCATGAGCTCTACTCTTCTTGAATTTTTATTTGGTGCATTGGAGAGAGTTTTAGACATGCCGGGCGTCATGCCTGTCAAACTGGGTGAAGCGTTATGCACAAATTAAGATGCTCACGTTCCAGTGATTTGCTAGAAGCAGCACTAGCCAATTTTACATAGATTTTCAGTGCATCAAGATGTGATGACTTGAACCAAAACCCGAACAAAGCCAAAATGTGATGATACATGTTTTGCTTCGAGACCAGTCTTGCTGCTTAACTTGAAAAATACCTATATTTTGTCACAAACTAGATGGGTTGAGTGATTCTTTGTTGGTGAAATGATCTGCCCAGATAATTAGATAGTGATAGTTAAAATTGTGTTGTGTTATTATTTTTGTTTTATCATGGGAAGAAGCCAAGCTTAGCAGGCGGGCAGAGGCATTAACGCAACATCAGTCTCCTAATCCACGTTTTCTAGAGTCGCCTGGTCCGCATTAACACAACCCACGCAAAAACTCGGCTGCTAATACAACGATGTTCATGTACACAGGTCAAAGTAAGCCACAAACAAACCAGCCCAAAATAAGCCAAGGCAAAAGACCGCCACATGACAAGGTATGTACAGCGTCTGGATTCTTGGGTGGTTTTTGACTGAATGTTGGATGGTGCTACGTGCAAGATGTTGACCTCTGAACTGACACTGGGTTTGATTTTTCTCTGTCACGCTTTCTGCAGGATCTAGCACTGGTAATATCATGCAGGTGTTGGAAGTGTACCTGCCAGTTTTGCTCGGATTGGTTGAAGAGGGTGAGTAATTGCTGCCATTTTTGGTTTTTTTGCTGTTTTGGTTTTGATGCTCGGCAATTCTGTATATTTTCTCCTTTCAGTTATCGTGTAAAATGCGCAGGTAGTGAGTTCAGGCACAGTGTGCAGTTTGTATGGAGTAATCAAGAGGACAAGGTCGAGCTACTTGCTTGCCCATGTCAAGCTTTGACCAGTATTTACTTCTGTCTTCAGCTCTAACATGGATCAAATTTTTGATTGCAGGAGGCGCTGTCTGAGCTGCACTTAATGGCCATGGTCTGCTTGCTGCAGGCCAACTCCCTGCTTTTTCCAAGGGCTTACGGCGAGGGTATAGCCCACGGGTCTCTGAAGGCAGCCTTACTAACTTACTATAAACTGAACTGCATGTAAACTCATGGTCTGGCAAGTTTATGCATTTATGAATTGGAGAATGTTCATCACCTGATGTGTGCTTCATGCCGATAACTAATGCATCATTTCTTGATAATGTACATACAGAGCAAACGTGCCACGGTAGACGTTTTCTTGAAACCATCTGGCTACTTGGATTGCGCGATCAAGTGCTCCAACATACACCATCAGAATTAAGGTAATCTACTCTTAAGCAGCTCGCCAGATAAATTGAAGATTTTTCTTTCCACATTTTAAAATATAATTATCTCGTAGCTCTGAATCATTGTTTATTTTATACAACTGAGAAGGATGAACTCCATTGTGCTGTCAAGCATTACAACAAGATGAACCCACTAATCTATGTGAAGCTGTACACACACCAGGTAATATTTCTATATGTTCTTGGATGATTTTCTTTTTTGCATGGAACACATTTTATCTCAACGAGTATTCTGCTTTGAGTAATCGGGTTTCAATTCCGTATTCATCGATGAAAAATGGTGTGCTTGATCTGAGGTTGTACACCTTTAAACAGTCAGTTCTCTTCATGCTAGATTTGCAGTTTACTTGATAAAATTAGGAAAGACCGGTTATTTATGACTTGGCACTAGCTGGTTATCCCATTTTATTTTGGCATTTTAGCAGTACCATTTTCCTGTTAAAATCTAGGCAACCTTTTCTAAATAGCATATTATCATGCAAAGGTTTTAAGAGCAATCCAGAATAGAGGTCCAACCCTTAATCATGGTTATATTTCCTTCTATGATCTTCCAAGTTTCATGGCATTTTTTGTGTTGTGTCTGTTCCAAGTTTCATGGTATTACTATTTTTGACATATGCAAGAACGCCTTCACCAACTGATGTAGCAAAAGAAAAGTATGTGGATGATATGTACTTTCTGAAAATAATTCCTTCTGTTCTGTTTTTCATTATACATTGATTGCTATTTATGCTTCTTTAGCAGTGACATTATAGTCAATTTGCATTTTCTATCTTTTAGCTACACTGCCAAATCCAACGACTTTGATTTGTTCGTACCATTAGGCTGCAGGGAAATATTACTTTATGTAACATGCACATTTTTTTCTTAATCTGCTGTTGTTGCTTCTCATTTCTGAAATTTTCTTGATGCAACTTCATTTGGATTTATGTGAATAAAAGCGTAAGGGGTCCAGTGGCAATGCTACAAAATAATTCCGGACGTGAGTATCTGGATCGCACTGCTGTTGGTCGTCTCATGTCCTTCGTACATCGGGCTTCTGACAGATCCAAGTCATGGCCTCATGGGGTCCCTTTCTTCAGCCAACTGTAACACTTCTTGTTAGCTTGTCTTTGCTTTTGAATTAATTGTAATGCATCATCTCACCCATTTATGATCCATGGGTGAGTCCTACATATCCCCCTTAGAGGTACCGTTGCCTATGATGGTTCTAGCTCAAATAATATAGTTAGTTCTAAACTCAAATAATATAGTAGTATTTGTATGTTTGATCGATGCGCTAATAATAAATCCTAATGTTATAGCATACACACATATTAATGTAAATAAGTGAGACTAGGACCAAACATGACAGGAGATTGTGCCGACACAAGATAAGTGTGCACAAGCCTGCCTCAGGTGGCGCCCCATCCTCTAGTAGGAACAAAAGAGATGCAACAATCTTGTACGGACTCTGTAAAGGAACAAAGTTGTATAGATTCACATACCTAACTCTATTGTGCTTTGACATCATAAAAAGGGTGCTGAATCTTATCGACAAATATTAAAGGGCACACAGCTGTGCAATGGATTTTTTTTCTATCTTTCTAGTTGAACAAAGATAATAGCTTCTTTAATCTATTCAGAAATACTATTTGGCTTTGACCATACTATATTATTTCTTCTAATTTGCAATTGGTTGCATAACAACTATTCTGGAATATTTCTGTACCACATTTGCTACCTTGAGCATACTATCTATTTGTGAATCTGTGTACTGCGCTTCGAAATTATGTAGTTGTATACGGATTTTGGCATAGCGATCTGAGACCTTGTTTTTTGGCCTTGTACTTCAGCCTTTGGAACTTCTTGGCCCCTAAAAGCACACACACAAACACACACACATTGCTTTTTGATGAGCATGTGAGAAGGACTTCTAAAAATTGCACTAGAAGCAAAAAAAAAAACACTGATCTCGGTGCTTCCTAGTTCCCTCAATCCCTCCCTCTTCGTGCGCGCCGCCACAGGCCGAAGCTTCATCACATCATGTCCGATTATGACTCCCCAAATAGGATAGATGATGAGCAATATCCGTCTATCTAGGTTTGTGGAACTATTTGTATAATTTCATATAGGATACTGAAGTGGAGCTAACTTGCTCAGCAATCCCTTGTGCCCGCCCCTTCGAAGACTCATCCAACCGGCTCCTGTACTCATGCCTTAGGTCATGTTGTACTTCTACATATTTGTCATGAGAACTTACTTTCAGAAGGTGCCCTCTTATTTTCTATGGATTATTTTGTTGGTTGTGTGTAACTTAAACTTGGATGTGTTATTTTCTTTTAGCTTGGAACAATTACTTGGTCTTGTAACATTCAACATAGATAATCTTAGCATGTGATTGATGTTTGAATTCTTGTTGTTTTATATGCGCGGTTGTCTATCTATACTTATCATGGTTTATTGTGTAATTTGGTCATGTGCATTTTGTTGATAGTCTAATTTGGATCTGGCTTGAGGGGTCGCCCAGATTATTTAGTTTTGGTGGTCAAGCTAATTGTTTGAGAATGCACACATGATTGCAAGTACAGAGGCTAGATGCAGCAGGCTGGACGGAACAGAATTGTGTGTTAGAGCTCACGCATGGAGAGAAAGAAGGAAAGAGGTCTGGTTTGGAAAACTGAAGATGGAAAAGATTTTGCATAATCAGCTATTCTGCCAAAACAGAGCTAATATGGAAAGTCTAGTAGTATTGGGCCCAGGCTGATGTTTTTACAGATATAGACGAATTAATTAAAGATTACGAAAAGCCTTTTGGCTTATGTGCCAAGGAAACAGCACGTCAGGAGTCCTACTCCAATTTGCCAAAGGCCAGGCATACCCTTATATATGTGGGTACATGGCCGATTGAAGAATCAATCGATCCTTTTACAACCTTACGTTCCTTTTTCTCCTACGTTCTTTTCTTTCCAGCACCTAGCTCGTAGCTTCTGCCCAGCCCTAGCAACCCTAGGGTTTGGCTAATCTTTGCCGTTTTGCATTGAAAAACGGTCGGTTTACCTCCATGAAAGTGAGGATTCTGTGGTGCTGTGTGGATCAATTTCGCGCAGCAACACATTTGTTGATTTCATTTTTGTTTTTGGAGTGCATGAAACTTAATTAAATAACCATATGTTGCTGAGTTTTTAGACGTGCACAAATAATAATGATGATGGGACTGGTATGGATAGCTCAAACAAAAGAAGATGAGCTCATGCTTATGGATGCCTATTATGTTATGGATCATAACCCAAATACTTGAAGAAAAAGAGGAGAGACCATTATGTACAGCGCAACAGTGGGTCTTTGAAAACCTTAGCGATGCAAACGATTGTTACACAATGTTCGGAATGTACCAGCCTTGTTTTCAAGTATTACATACCACAACTGGTTGAACACTACATACCACAACTGGTTGAACACTACGAACTGAAGTCGACGAGGAATATTTTCATGCATTGGACCAGTGGCGGAGCTACAGCAAGGCTACATGGGCCATGGCCCGCCCAGCTTTGTAGCATTTCCTTCTATGAAAGTCAGCTCATGAGCCCAGAAAAATCAGACATTGGTATTCTTTTGCACTGTGGCCCGACCAATCTTTTGCTGGAAGCTCCGCCAGTGCATTAGACACTACGAACTGGTTGAACATTACATACCACAACTTGTTGACTTCCCGCGTCACACGTGAGGGGGTGTTGAAGCTTAACAGACACGAGAAAAGGGCGAGAGGGAGGCCAGCAGGGATGGGTAGGGCGCGACGAGGTGGAGCTTCTGGCGCGAGGATAAGGCTCGGGGTGGCCTAGGTCGCCTGGGAGACGATCGGCGGCGGAGGACGGCGATTTCCTGTGAGCTCAATCGCGACAGCTGCGGTGCACGAAAGCAGCGGGCGGTTTTGCTGCATGCAGTAGCTGCAGAGCGACGGTGTCATGGTCGGATCACCTCGAGCTGGCAGCGTCTGGGTTGGGCTGCCTCGTGTTGGAGTTGGGGAGCAGGTATGAGCGGACAGCGGCGGCCGGAAAGAAAGAGGAAATCCTATCAAGCCTTCTGCAATTTAGCCCTTTAACTGTTTATTAATCACGTACTATTTCCTGATGTTGGTATGTGTACGGAATAATTTCGAGGGTGTGCAGTAACCGGTTTCGGAGTTCAGGGTTGAGTCTTAAACAAAGCAGTAACTTGAGGGTTAAAAGGTGAACTTCTCTCTTCTAAATATAGCTTGTTCTAACCAGAGGTGGCTCTGACAGGGCCTACACATAGCAACATAGGAGGGGCAGCCACAGCATGTGTGTTGCTCACAAGTGGAGAGGCGTGGTGGTGCAGAGACATGCAGGACACGGGTGGTGGCGGTGGAGGAGGCATGGGGAGGTTGTCACAAAAAATAAACCTAGGTGGCAAGGTGGGTGTGTGGGAAGGCTCCAGCCAAAGTTCCACAAGTGGTGGTTGAATGGGTGCGGGCTCAGTGTTAAGTGCGGGGCTCAGAACAGAGCACTATGTACTGCATTGTATACAGCTGCAAACTCCTGTCCGTTTTGAATCTGTACTGCTCTTTATATGAATTTTAGGGTTACACATTTTGCCAAGAAAGAGCATAACTGCCACCTACCGTGGGGATGGCCTTGGGACCATGTGGATTATTGTGGCGACCAAATAGCATGATGCAGCACAGTGAGTCGCAGTGCATCGACAGTATTGATTTATACTAGTGCAAATCCTGCTCCTCATCTTTACTATTAAGCAGAAGTTCTTAGCTGTAGTTAATCTCACTTATGAGGTGGAGGATCACCGTATAAGGACACCATCTTCTTCGGGAGACCTAACGACCAAATCAGCATATCGTCATTTCTAGTCACGCTAGTACAAAGAGCTCAAAATCCGTACAAACTAGATGATGCATCATAGAGTAATTTTTGTACTGAAGCTGCTAATACAGCAGACTGTTCAAGCATACATAATAAAAATTCATGTTTTATTTTTTTAGATAATTCCAAATGTTCTGAAACAACGCAGTATGATGATAACAAAAATCAAGTTATAATGGAGCAAGCATAAGAAACTTATTGAATTTAAGGACTGAGACAACTTACAGTGGAGCATCATCGTCATGTCTTATCCAAAGAACCACTTTACACACAACAGCAACTGTCTTGTTCAAACCTCCTGATAGGATGCTTATGGTTGCTTTCTTGTGGAATAACTTGACTATGATGGCATAGAGGGAGAAGTTAAACAACAGTAGAACAATTTTAACACAGTATACAACTTCAATGTTCGCAGTGCCAAAAAGAGTATTACAATTGACTTCATTCAGAGATGACACCAATGATGCTGATCTCTTGGGTCGTAGTCGTCCCTGTGAAAGAAGTCATAGGTAGAAACTTTTGCACCAACAGACAAAAAAATAGTTTTGAAAGCACAATAATGGTGTGCTTTAAGTCATTGCATTAGCATCGGAAATAGTTGGGCAAATAAAATTTGAATCGTGGAAAGCATGTGTGCCACTTAGGGCTGTTAATGGTTTGGGCTCAAACCATGAACCAAACCCAGACTAAACTTCCTTCGCAGTTTTCTAGGACCAAGGTCAAGGTCGTGTCAGAACCACTGAACCCATCTCTATCCAGGTGATCAGTCTGCTAATCAGTGGCACCACGGACCTTGTCCGCCACGACAGCGGCAGCTACCAATCTCCTCCACCACAGCCTCAAGGGATGATTCCTTAGACTGGTGACTTTGCCATTGCTGCAGTTGCCACTGTAAGATATTGTTCCATTGTCGCATTCACCACGGTGAGCGCAAAGATGTGTTGCTACGTCACACCAGGAACAGGTGCTGACCACACCACTGATTGATGCTGCTCCATTCAACAACAATCACAAAACGAGTTCAATTAACTCAAAGTTGATGAGTGCGGACAGCAGCCGCCCTCCCTCTCTGTCTGGCTTTCTATTGCCTGCTTATAGGAAACCATCGACCCATATAAACCACTCTCTATTCAAACCCATCAAAGGCATTCACTTTCTGGGCTGGGTTGGTTTTCATCGCAAAACTGATTAAACGGGGGATCACAACAGCAGGCCTATGTGCCACAAATAGTTATATCCTAAGGAGTTAACTAACACTTAAAAGGTACGAGTTATGGGCAAACTGAAACTATAAACCTGACAAGAGCACTCTCACGCTAAAACTGAGCATGGAATTGATGTTGTAACAAATGTTATCATATCATTTCATCTAGGTTGTACTGAATCCCATGAAAATTGTTAACTTCTACATATATGCATAACCATTAAGTAGCATCACACGATCGAGACTAAAGCTCAAATGAGACCAATGAGACAATTCTGTTAGTTCATGTCCAGTGCTGCAGTTTGCAAGTGCACTTACTATAGTTACAGAAGGTACCTTCATTGCATTCTCTAACTTATCAAGGAGATTGATGATCTTCTGAACTTCTATGTCAGCCCTGAGAGCAGGATCTTTTAATGCAGCAGCTTCAAATCCGCGAATGGCACTTTCATAGTTCTCTAAGTATTTGTAAGCCTGAAAGGAACCAAAAATATTATGGAAATGGAAAGTGTTGGTGGAATTTTTAGCTGACTCTGCTACCCATTAAAGATCTGGCTACTCACTGTGGCACAATTATAGTAGAGGTCTGGATTTAGTTTCATAGTTTCATCCTTCTCCTGAAACAATTTATTGAAACAACATAATACATGCTTTACATTTTGAAAGAATGGAAATCGATATAAAAAAATCCATCTCATAATTTAAGAAATTACAATTTGCAAACTAATAAGATGCGCAGAAGCATGACATGCACAACTTACAGCGTTTTGATATGCTTTGATCGAATGATGAAGCCTAGCTTTGTCCCAGGCTCCGCTCGCAAAGAAGCTTGTGAGGTATGCATTACCCAGATTATCTATATACAGAAAAAGGCAAGTGAACGGTTGTTGAAATGGTAATCTTGCTGAAAAAACTGAAATTACATCTCAGAATAGTCAATAGAAGTTGTTTCAGCAAGACAATCATTGGTCATTACATAATGCTAGCCTAAACAAGCGGAGGAAAAAACAGATTTAATGTACTCATAAAGCAAAAGAATAATTTATCTTTTGTTTCTTTCGATACTACTAGTGACCCTGCCCTGTTGGCTCCCTTTTTCTCGAACGACCTGTTAGCTGTTTTCATATATATAACTTCTAGTAATGCCAGGAAGAGAAACCTTTCGCATTTAAATGTGGGTTGAGTACCACTTCGGCTGCGTTTGTCATTGCAGTTAGTTGAAACTATCTTTTGTTTAGAAAGAATTATTCCAGCGCAATATAGTTCAGCAACCACAAACTAAGCCATCATCTAGAAGTGGCGCCTAACTTAAAGAAACTATTCATATGGAATATTCACATATGGCATAATTTGTCCGAGGAGAGATGATTGAGAGAAGGAATATTAGTATTAGCATTGGGGGTGTTAGGGAGTATTAGTATTGGTCTATTGAGTCTGTATTAGTCCCTTGTCCTTCATGTCTTGTGTAATATATTATACATATATGCCCCTTGGGCTATGCAATAGAGATAAGTTGCATCCATAACAACACCTACTACTTCCACAGCCAAAGCACCTTCCACTTCTGCTCCTCCGCCACCACCAGCTCGGTTGCCCCCACAGAGGTTCCAAAGACTAGTGGTGCATAATTCTCCTTTTACCAGTGCTGCTCTTGCACAGAAAATCAAGGAGTAGCTACCGTTCCTTCCCGCCGAGAAGGTCTCGAGGGTTGTGGTGTTGGGCAAGTTTCACTCTATGAGCACTCAAGTCAAACCTCTTGCCAAGGACGTGAAAGCCATCAAGGCACGGATAGAGTATGATGAAGATGCCATGCGATCTAGCGATGATCATGAGCATGATGACATCATGACAGTGACCTGCACCTAGAGTTTGTTGGTGACCACCACCTCCTTTGGCAACCGGATTTTCTTCGGTGACTATTCACCTCTAGTTCAAAAAGATCCCTCGTCAGCCACCACTACCGAGATCAAAGCCATGACCTTCCTCCGGACTCCTTCCATGATCATCAACAACGAGACTGCCGTAAGGGCATCTTCTCCTCCGGATGTTGATCAAGCTTAGTCTAGTGGGACGATAGTCCTCTCACTTTTTGGTGTCTTGATGCCAAGGGAGGGGAGGGTGTAATTCTAGACTAGCTTCGTGCTTTTCGGGAAAGAGCTTTCCAAGGGGGGCAGTTGTTTAGGAGTTAGTATTGTTGAGTTACCAGTCTTGCTACTTTAACTGATTCTTATGACTTGTAAACTCTTAAGTTCCATGTTATGACGTTGTAAGCAACTTTGCACTTGCACTTTATGCTTATGCTTTAGTGCATCTTTTGAGGTCATTAACAAGTGTTTTATCCCATGTTTGTTGCGTGGTAGAGAGCATATTTACATTCTTGTACACACGATGTATTCTCACGGATTCTATAGTATAGAGAGTTTCTCACATTCCCAAAAGATTGTTGTGCATTTGCATTTCAAAAGCAAATTCTAAATAATGCACAATTTTTGGGGGAGCTCCCATATTTCATATATATCTAATTATAACTTTGTACACTTGTTGCATATCTTTCGCGAAACTTTAATAAATGTTGTCATCAATGACCAAAAACAGGGAGACTGAAACTGCATCTATTGCCACCTACGGGTTTTGCATTATATGACAACATGATTAAAGGGACTAATGGTTGGTGACCCCCACTTCTTCAAGGACAAGTGTTAGCAAGGCCAAGGACAAATTTTTAGTTGTTAGTGATCCAAGATCACATTGAGTCCATAGGTATGTCTATACCATCAAAAGGGAATCAAGTATGTGTAGTGATGAGCTTCTTGCTATGTGCTTAAAGATCGAAACCCAAAATCACCCAAAAACCTCAACTATTTCCCTAATATTCTCGCTCTCTTTACACTGTTAGGAGCCACCAAGCCAGATTCATTCAGAGAGATAGTCGTTCCAAAACCCTTGCCCATCAGGAGCCTACATGACAACTCCACTCAAAGCCACGAAAGCACTCGTGCAAGCCTCTGTACATCGGTCTGAACCTATGAACCATCGCCGATCGGAGATTCCGAATGAGGTCCAGTAGCGCGCGCAGGTGTGTCAATGCCAGTTGAAGCCTCTGGATACTTTCTCCAGACCCTCCGAGCTATACAAAAGTTGCCTCTTTGCAGTTCAGTCGGAGCCTCCAAGCTGATCATTCGGTGCCTCTGAGCTGTACAGAGAAGTGTGCAACAGTCAGATATTTTAGGTCTAACCTATATATACCCTAACCCTGTCCCACCAAGTTCACTCAAGCGCTTCAACTCAAACATCCACTTCTAAGAGAGAAGTTAAGTGCTGTGAGGACTTGTCTACTACAGTTATACTCACAGCCCCCAGCCACACCTCCTCAAGTAACAGAAAGACAAAGACCGATCATCAGACCTCACACACGTCAACTTAAATATCAGGTACATTCAATTCTAAGAACTTACACTAATGCTCATGAGAATATGACTCTAACTAAATCAAATATGTTTATATTACTCCCTCCGTTCCTAAATATAAGTCTTCTACTCCCTCCGTTCCTAAATATTTGTCTTTCTAGAGATTTCAACAAGTGACTACATACGGAGCAAAATGAGTGAATCTACACTCTAAAATATGTCTATATACATCCGTATGTGGTAGTTCATTTGAAATATCTAAAAAGACAAATATTTAGGAACGGAGGGAGTAATAGATTTCAATATTGACTACATACGGATGTATATAGACGTAGTTTAGAGTGTAGATTCACTCATTTTGCTCCGTATGTAGTCCATATTGTAATCTCTAAAAAGACTTATATTTAGGAACGGAGGGAGTATTAAGGAATAAAGCACCTAGCATGGACGAGAGGGGCAAGCACTGCAGCATGAGCAAGCATACGAGGAATGAAGATGGCCCTTCTAGTGAGGATAAGAGGATTTCAAGACTTTGCGTCCGCCATAATGACACATGGAAACATGGATGAAATATACAAGACGACACTTCATAACTTTGTCCATAATCATCCATAGGTGTTGTGTGACCTCGCTTTTAGGCCAGGCCCATAAAATAATGAAATACAGAACAATAAGCAGTTTTTAGAGTCCATATTAGTGGAGAAAACGGACTTAGGGTGGATTTCGGCACCCTCCTTGGGCTGGCCGAATTTCCCCTTTGTCCCACCATAAATACCACCCTAGGGCATCGTTTAGAATTGGGTTTGGTTTACTCAAAAGCTAGCCAATGTTCCAACTTCATGTAAACTGACATGTGCAACGCCATTAGCGAACGCATTTGGAACCCCAGTTTAATCAATCCTTAGTTTGCAATACTTAGATTGCTATTCTTAGTTCTCTTTTATTCTCAGTCAAACACAGGGGATTAGACATTCATGGGCAGGCTGGCCGTGCCTCTGACATCATCGGTAACCCCAAGGATACAAGTCTAGCGGTAGGGTGCACCATCTAGTGTCTGGTGTAGCTAGGTAGTCAAGGACCTAAAGGTCGATTCAACGCAAATCGAATAAGTGCCTCCCACCGAAAGATTAAACACCCTTGTGGCTATCATTGCGCTGAGTTCAAAAAGCATTCTACTCCAACATCCACGTCAAACCTTTGAATATCTTCTCTCCTATTTGCTCTCAAGTCTATCTTTCAAACATCCAAACTCTCCAAATCCAAAGATCTATCCTATGACAGTTTGAGTGTGGAGGAGATTATCTTATGAAGCATAACCAAGGGATTCATCAAAAAAGAAAGGGCAGCCCGGTGCACGTAGCTCCCGCTTGCGCAGGGTCCGGGGAAGGGTCCGACCACTTTGGGTCTATAGTACGCAGCCTTTCCCTACATTTCTGTGTTTCCAGGACTCGAACCCGTGACATGGTCACAAGGTCACAAGGCAACAGCTTTACCGCTGCGCCAAGGCTCCCTTTCAAGGGATTCATCAAAGGCAACCTTATATTGTAAACTTTTGAGGGTGTGCGCCTCCTAGATCGACTAGGTGTGCTTGGGAGCCTTCAAGGTGTGAAGGCACCAAGAAATTTGTGAGGGCTTGGAGATCATATCCCGAGTGAGACTTGACCTTTGTAGTCTATAAGCCACGGTGGAATAGATTGGTCTGCGCTTGGTGGGCCTGTGGGCGACCGAACCAAGACCTACAACATGTCATGCAATCAGATGTTCTGACATGCAAAACTGAAGGTTAGAATTACCATGTTTTAATAATTTCTAGAGAATAAGAAAATAAAAACCAAAAGCAATTTATGCCCTAGGAGGCAGAACATGCTTAAGAACATATTCCTGGTCAGAAAATAGGTTAAAGATCTTGAGTGGCCATTTTAGATTTCTGATTATGCATCCATACAGCTAACTCGAGCTCAAGGTCATACAATGTATTGATAATATGCAAAAATCACATAATCAATGCATCTTCAACTCAAAAATCACCTACTATATTTTATCAGCAAACTAACACCATGGAATTAAGACTACAATACCATCTCTAGCTAGGTGAGAGCACATAACATATGCAAATATATTTAGAAACAAGGGACTCATACACCAGGAATTTCCATCTTTTATGTCCAGCATTACAGCTTCTTTTGCATGATTAATGCTCTCTTCCACTAACAACGCTTGGTCTTCACTAGCTGCAGATGCAAATAGAAAATACATGAGTGCAACGAGATGAAAATTTGCCGACAACAAAAATCAGCTTCCATCAAACTAGGTGCAATATTATCTAAGAGGAAAAAACTCATGCACAGAAACAATCAACAATAGATAATCCAACACATCAGAAAATTATGTTGAACTTCCCCAAAATAATAACTCTTAACCAATAATGCCTAGTCCTTTTTGTAAAGCGGATCGGTGAGCAAGAGGCTAATCTGAACACCTATGAGAGAAAAGGACATACCATAAATTAAAGCTCACGGACCACCCATGAAGTTCTCAAATTCTACTCAATTTAGTGACAACTCCATCAAAAAGGAAACTAACCAATTCAAGCCAAAATCAAGATTATCTATGGAGCAAGGCTTATACAACGGAAATGGGACTAAGCAAAAATCACTAATTTAAACTATCAAAGTCTGATTTGTGTTAAGGGGTATTACTATTCGTCTAGGTGTTCGTATTAGTCTAGATTTCCTTTCTTGTACTCCAAGTCCCCCGTACTATATATTTGCCCCTTAGACTATGCAATAGATGCATTCATAATATCCTATCATGCGCCTAGGTTTAGGGGAAAAAATCAGACATCCGCAACTCGTCCTCTCGATCACCTCCCTCAGCCTCTCCCCCGATCTCATTCTTATCAAATGGATTCCACTCCTCCCTATCGATTCTTTTTTCGGTCCTATGGATGATCCCTCCTCTCCGGCATGAAGCGTCAGGCCCGTTTTCGTACTCAATCTCGACTGTTTCCCAGTCTTCCCCCGTTCCCATCATTTTTCACGGTCCAAGCTTCCAATGGCCATCTCCTTGACTGGATCGACATCATAGCACATGGGTGCTGGAAGCTAGAGTCCCTGGGTCGAAGCCATCTTCTCCCAAGATAGTGCTAGGATCAAAGAGCCCCTGGATGATGCCTCCATTGATAGTTCTAGGATCAAAGTTGCCGGAAATCCAACGGAGCACATCGATGCTCCACTCTGGTGCTGGGTCGAAGCAAGAGTCCCCGCCCAATATGTGATGCCTTGGTCGCCACCACTCATCATTCGCATCTTCAGGCCGCCCCCATCCACTAGGACCTCATGCCACCTCTAGCTAGACATGTGTCGTCGTCGTCCCTCCCTCTGAATTGCAAGATCCTCTTTGTGAGTTCCTTCCTTGTCTTCCTTGAGAAGGCTAGATCTATTTTTCTCTATCTTCGGCGGCATCGGGTGGGTCCCTAGTCCACACCTTCTATACTGGCGTGGCTAGGGTTACACAGCTTGACCCGGGATGGTTCAGGGCCTCGAGACCTACGCAGCTTCACATCTCGGGTCTTGTATCTTGTCTGCATCTACTTCAGGCTCGCGACCCTCTCCGGGCTGAGTACTCTAACTTCATCCGTCATGGGATCGCCCTTTCAGAGGGACCAAGGGAGCCCTCGGGATCATGTCTCGCATTCTTTGCTCTACAACCTCGTTAGTAGCCCTCGAGTGCCAGGCGATCTTTTCTTTGCAGATTGTGTGGGACTTGTTGAAACTCCTTCACACAACTCTCGAGCCTTTTGGAGAAACCACTAATTTTATGGATGCAACTTATCTCTATTGCATAGCCCAAGGGGTATATGCATATTACACAAGACTTGGGTACAAGAAAAGAGACATAGCCTAATAAGGACTGCTAGACCAATACTGATACTCCTTAACATGGTGGGATCGCATGGCATGAGAAATATAAAAGCACAACAGACTTGGTAGACACAATGGAAAATAGAACAAAGCTAGAAGCTAGGAAGCACACATGAGACAATGATACATGAGCCATCGTGTTTGCAAAAGAGGCTAAGTAGGAGGCGGTGAGGATAAGATGCTGACGAGGAGCAGCGGAAAAGAGCAACTAGCGGACGAGCGCCCAACAACAGTTGAAGGTGCATGTGCGAGATGGAGTCGGCAAAGAAAACCGTTGAAAAATGACCAAGCGTCGAGGAAGAAAGACAGTGCCTCATGATGACATTTTTTCTTGATTTTCTTAGAAACATTTTTTCTTGATTTTCTTAGAACATCGCCCGACACAGATGGACATGCAATCAGGAGAACAGAGGTGACCAAGAAGTAACAGGCCCAAGCACTAGCAACACCCAGCTAGCACAGCCGTACACAACATCAGGGGCAACTTGAAAGGAGATTCCTAGCAATGGTGGCGGTGGCCGGAAGGGCAGAAGCGACATGGATGGCGGAGAAGGGCCTGACTGGCATGTGTAGGCAGTAAGCTGGCCGCACTCGTTGATTTGGGAGATGTTGGCGATGGAAAGGAGGCGGCAGCCCACGTCTAACCAGCGGGGGCACACGTCTGGAAGTGGGCACACGCTTGAGCAGGGGTCAGCACGTGGCGTTGAGCCCAGGAGTCGTCAGCTCGGGTAGGAGTTCCTCCCTCCCTCTCTCTCTCTCTCTCTCTCTCTCGTCCATTCCGACTTCCCCCATGCTCGTCCCTCCGAACAAACTCGACATCCTCTTGACGGTACTGTCGAAACGAATCTATATTGGCCTATGTCTCTTTACGTATTTGTATTAGTATAGATTTCCTTCCTTGTACCCCAAGTATATTGTACTACATGTTTGCCCCATGGGCTATGCAATACATCTAAGTTGCTCCTCTAACAACAGGCACAATGGCACAATGACATCAGCACTACAACTAATAGCCAATGCTTCAATACAATACTAAGTCTCGCGATAGTCTTGTTAAAAACTTCTTTACTTATCATCCAAGTAATGCTGTAAGATAATTTGAGCAAAAATGGCAGATTAATTTTATTATCTCACACAAAAAAGAGCAGAAAATTTTCTTGTAATTGTATACAAAAAGCAGATTATGCATGCCTAGCTATTCATCGGTGGAGTTAGGGCGGTGGCATAGTTTGCAATAGAACTTTGGACTTTGAAAAACCATCGGCTGAGTGATAGAAGACATCCTTACATTGAGCCATACTCCTTTCAAGCATTGAGAGTTGACATAGTATTTTCTTATCTGTGCCCTGCCAAATGAAATTATGCTCTGGAGAATTAAGAAACATATAAGAACAGAATAAGTAACTACATCCAGATTAATTTACCTTACTTAGTGCTAATAAGAAACAGTTCCTTGCTGATGCCAAATTCCCCTTCTTCCAGATGCAGTTACCCAAACATAGCCATGCATCCACAAGAGATGGATTCAGCTTTACCTATCCAGAGCAACAGACATTATTTAGGATTCTAACCAGGCAAACTCCAGGAGCAAGAGAAGGAATTGTTTAATCTTCTGCTACGTACTGCTTTGGATAAATGCTCTTCAGCCTCCTTACAATAATCTGGGAAGACATCGAGTATTTTCCCCATCAAAAATTCATAAATAACACGCTCTTCTGGGGATTTTCTTTGCTCTGTAACGTATGAGAAACTAAAATTAATACAGAAACAGAGCATGGCAGGAACATTTCTACAAGGGTGAACTATTACAAGAAATCTGATGAAGATACATATGCACATATTTATATGAATAGGCGTAAAAACAGTTCGAATAGTTTCCAACCAATCTGAACTCTTTCTTTAAGAAAACCAGTCAGATAATTAGTTTACTTTCTTTTAAAGAAAAGGTAGACCATTGTCTACCTTATGCATTCAAAACGAGCCATAGTCCAGGTGACCAGAGGTCAATTATGTGAGTTTGGTGGAAACAGAGAGCTAGGCACAGCAACATCCATTCTAACTCTCTGGAAGCCATTGACGGAAGATTTGGGTGCAGCTTCTGTGCCAAAAATCCTTCTCAACCTGAGAAGAGACGTTGCAGGAAGGGTCTCAAGCAAAAGAATAGAGCACGGGGGAAATCAAGTGCAGCCTGCCCAGGGGTGACTATTGATCATGCCAGAAAGAGATGAGCGAGCCATTATGTAGCACACAGCAGGAAGATTGCAAAACCCAGGGGATGCAGGATTTTAAAGTTTTCCAAATAGTAGTTGTCGGAATCGGGGCTCCGGGGACCCAAGAAGGTTCGAACTCTGGGGTGGGCTCGCTGCCTACGTTCCGCTCTACCTCGCGACCCTCAACTCCACGACGATGCTCCGGAATGCTCGAGCTAAGGAGGAGAACAGTGTACCCAGCTGTTTACCCAGGTTCGGGCCACCTTGTGGTGTAAGACCCTACTCCTGCTTTGTGGTTGGATTGCCTCGCGAGGGAGGATGAGTATTTGTGTACAAGGGGAAGATGGATGACTTTCGAACCCCTCTCTACGGTGGCACCCTGCCCTCACTTATACTAACCTTGGTCCTCTTCCCCCGAAAACACATGGCGGGAAGGGTTGCCTCAACGGCCAGTTTGAAGGGGGACAGGAGTGCAGTCTATCCTGACAAAAGCGGTCTTCACCTGCAAAAGCCTCCTGCCGTGACGCGTCGGTGGGCCCGGTGATGACCTCCGTCCTGGCGAGCGTCTTGGTCTTCTTGCACCGAACGGATAACCTTTGGGGATTGCTTTGGGAACCGGTGCGTTGTCCTTGCTCCCTTAGCACGAAGAGGAAAGACTCCTCATCCGCGCCTGCTGGCGCCCCTCTGGCTCCGCACGTCGCCACGTGCATCACCCACGTGAAGACGCAGGGCCGCGTGACTCCGCCGCGCAGCCCTTGACTCGCATGCCCCTGCAAGGGGCCTCGGGAGGCAGCCTCAGGAAGCCGCCCCGCGAGAGGGCCTTGCGAGGCTCATGGTGACACTCGATGACGCACGACTCGCGAGGCAAAGCCCTCGCGAGGGTCTTACTCATGACGCCCTGGAGGTGGGCCTACTGGTGGCGCCGCGCTCTGGGCCGCAGGCAGACGGGCCTGGGTACCCCAGTCCCACGGGCCCGAAAGTAGCCCCCAGGCCCGCAGCGTGCACGACCCTGTCTGCGAAGGGAGGGGGCGAAACGGCGCGGGCCCCATTCGCCTGCGGGTCAGGCTCGACGCGTGGCGCACGACGTGGCGCTGGACGCTCCCACTTCCCCACGATGCTTCGGCAACTGCCCGGGCTAACATAAAGCTTGTCGGGCACGGCGCGGGGCCATCATTGCTCTTCCTCTGTTCTGCATCCATCTTCAGAAGGCGAAGGGGCACGGACCGGCCCCCATCAAACACTATATAAGGGCAAGGGGACGAACCCCTTGGCTCATCTTCTCCGCTCGCGCCTTTCCGTTTCCACTCGTTGCTGCAGCCATGGCGCCCATGAGGAGGTTTTCCGCTGCTGAGAAGGGAAAGGCAGCGCTAGAGGAGGTGGAGCCGCCGAAGCCAGCGAGGGGGCGACGCCGCCCTCGCAAGTCCGCCGCGGCGCCCGGGGTGCCTCCCCGAGGACGCGGGCTTCCTCTATTGGCGGCCTACGCCGGCTCAGGCAGCCACTAAAAAAGCTCTGCCCGCGGACGCGGGGGCAAGGCGGTCGTGGCCGGGGTGGCCGAAGCGGCGCAGCCGTCCTTCCGCCCCAGGCGTGGAGCCACTCCGCTGATGCGGCCTACGAGTTCATCGTGGGCATGCACCACGATCCCTGCACCTAGCTCCGGCTCCCAGACTCCTTCGCGGAGGAGATGGCGGGCCGCGCACCGCTGGGCTTGTGGGTGTAGCCAGACGGCTGCTGCAACGGCCCTTCCTGGGTGGCGACGGAGTTCTCCCCCGCCGGCTTCATGTTCCTGAAGCGGGGGTGGAAGTCGTTCGCCCTCGCCCGCGGCTTGAAAGAGGGGCACGTCCTCTACTTCAAGCACGACGGGGCCGTCACGCTCTTCATGAAGATCTTCAGGGTCGCCGGCTGCCGCCTGAAGTGCTGCATGGAGAGCGACAACAGCGACAGCCCCGGCGGCGACGACGGCGACGCGTCCTCCTCTGACAGGAGCGGAAGCAGTAGCGGCTCCCCCAGGCTCAAGAGCGAAGACGAGGACTCCGATTAGGGCGTGATCGATGCCCGAGCCGACGCCCTAGGAGCGGCGGCCTTCGCGATGAGGTTTCCTTTTGTTTTTTTTTTCTTATCCCTGCGTCGAAACGACATGGGCCCCGTGCGGGCATGTAAGGAACTATGGCGTTTGCGCCTTAACTTTAATGCTTTTGCGGTTCGAAATCGAGTTCATCCTTAGCGTTCCTTGTTGAGCTTGCCCCCTTCTTTCGGGATCACCCTAACGCTCTGCGTCGCTAGGACCCAGCCCCGAGCGGGCCTCGACCATCACTGGTATGTCAGGTCGCGATGCCTAGGACAAGGCCAGGAGGTGAGGGGGCCGAGGTCCGGTAAGAACTCCTGAGGTGCGGTGCTTAGGAGGTCCCCGTTGACGCGCAAGCGGCTCACGCGGGAGGAGGGGCTTCCGCCCCAGACGAGGCCACGGGAGGAAGGAACGCTATCAAAGACCATCGAGCCGCGTGGGTCTGTTAACTTAGCTTTTCGGGGCACGGCGCGAGGCGGCCGCGGCTTGCGAGGAATTCACGCGACGTCAGGACGCGTCTCCCTGGAGCTTTTATCTTTATTCCGTCTTCTATCTGCGATGGGTCAATGTTAAGCCCGCGAGGGGTGCGTGAAAAAATTGTCACCTTCGCATTTTAACCAGCACCTCTGTGATTTAAACTGTGTATCTCCTCCCCATGCTTCCTCGCAAGGCTCGCCCCTCTTTTTCTTGCTCGCCAAACGATGCTCTACGTCCTCAGGGGCCCGCCCTCGAGCGGGCGGGCTTCAGCAGCCGCTGGTATGTCAGGTAGCGATGCCTGGAATAAGGCCGGGGGGTGAGGGGCACCGAGAGCCAGTGAGAGCCCCCGAGGTGCGATGCTCTGGGGTTCCCCTTTCGACGTGCAAGTGACTCGCACGAAAAAGAGGTGACACGCCTCGCCAAGGTTGCGTGAAGGAGTTCCAACGGCAGCGGGAGCGCCGCGTGAAGTGGTTGTACTTAGCTTTTCGCGAACGGTAGCGCTAATCAGACCGTCTCGAGACGCGTCGCCCGAGGCTGGGCCTCCTGAGGCAATGCGAAGCGCTACTCATACGACATCTAAGCGTCTAGCTCCTGAAGCTGCTGTATGCTGATAGGTTACGAGGTATAGGGGACGACGCGCGCTTGCCAACCTTACTCATGACTGTTTCGTGAGGAAATAAGGCACCAAGGACCTAGTGAGGTGACGTGCATGGGGCAGGCCCACAAGCCAAAGCTCGATCGCTTGGGTTTATCAGCGCTGCAGGGACGGACCCGAGCACAGGCGTCATGCCAATAGCCCCTGCTCGCGAAACGATCACAAGTAGATTTGCAGCGCGCGGCGCCCACGAGGTGGCACCTCCAATGGCGACGCGGCACCAAGCACGAAGTTAAGCAAGTACATAACTCATTAGAGTATAATCAGAACCAATACACAACCAAAAGTGAGGCGGCTGAAGCCTCGCGATGCGCCATCGCGAGCTGCGCGAACCTTTCGAAGGTGGCGCCGGCATTCACCAGGCCAAAGGGCAGGTGGATGTAGTTGGTGGCGATGCCTCTGCTCTGGCCGACACGCGACGGCCAGAAGAGGTCCGGGGAACCCGCCCTGTTGAGGCCCGCGATGTCAACGCACACGTGCACCTTGCTGTCCTCCTTGGGGACAACGGCTGGACACGCGGGGCGACGCTCGCCGCGGATGGCCCGCGCTTCTTGCAACTTGTAAGTTTCCTAGGCGATGAATTCCTGTGCTCCTGGCTGCTGGCGTCGTACTCCTTGCTCCAGGGGGCGCGCGTTGAGGCACGCCTCCCTCGGCCTCAGGGGCGGGGCCCTGGGTGTCGCCACCAGCCGGCTGCTTCTCTGCTTCAGGGCGATCCTTGGAGAGGAGCTGGTTCTTCTTTGCGTTCTTCTTTGCGGGGGCGGCCCCAGGGAGCGCGGCAGCGCCCTCGCCGTCGGAGTTCTCGGCTGCGGCGGTCCGGTAAGCATAGCTCAAGGGAGCAGACCGCATCCTTCTCATTGCAGGCGATGGTGATGACGCCACTGCAGCCAGGCATCTTGAGGACGTTATAGCCGTGGTGGGTTGCCGCCATGAACTTGGCGAGCGCAGGGTTCCCCAGAATGGCGTTGTACGGAAGGTTGATGTGGGCCACGTCGAAGTCGATGAGCTCAGTGTGGTAGTTGCTGCGGGTGCCGAAGGTGACAGGGAGGCGCACTTGTCCCAGGGGAACGATGGACCCGTCCGTCTCCCCAGAGAAGGGCCTGGTCGGCATCAGCTGGTCATAGGGCATCTGGAGCGTCTCGAAGGTCGCGATGGAGATCACGTTGAGGCCGGCACCTCCATCGATGAGGGTCTTGGTGACAGCGACGTTGTTGATGATGGGAGTGCGCAGCATGGGGAGCGCACCGGCAGGAGCCGAGCACCTGACGTGGTTTTGGAGTCGAAGGTGATGGCATACTGCGACCACTTGAGGGGCCGCGCGGCCTCAAGCCTCGGGAGGGCGGCGTTCACCTCGCGAGTGAACTGCTTGAAGAGGCGGTTGGACGCGGGGGCCTGAGCTCCGCCGAGGATACAGGCTATCACGCAAGGCTCTTGGTAGCCCCCAGCTCCCTCGTCTTGCAGGTTGTCGTCATTTCTTGGCGGCGGCGGCGGAAGGGCAGCGTTGTCCTGAGGGCGCGTCTCGCGAGGCTGACCGCGCCAAGCGCCGTCGCGTGGCTGGTCGCGCCAGCCCTGGTGGGGGTTGCCGTTGCGGTTGTCCCACCGACCGCCACCGCGGCCGCCTCCGCGGTCGTTGCGGTCGGGGCGACGGCCCAAGCGCTCGTCACGGAGCGCCTTGAGCTCCTAGCAGTCGTCGATGTTGTGTGTGCGCATGTTATGGTAGACGCAGAACAGGCGGCCATCCTAGACGGGCTCATCGCGGTCGCGGCCGCGCTTTTGCCCAGGCTCCGCCGCCAGCACAGTAGGGCCCTTACACTTCACCTCCTTGCTCTTGGCCTTCTTGTCGTCGAGCGCGGCGTCGAGGTTATCGTGGTTGAAAAGGCGGCCCTCTTCGGCTTTGGCGCACTTATCGGCCATGTTGAACAGATCCAGCACCGAGCTCAGATAGTCATTGATGGCGAGCTTCTCGCACATCCTGACGTCTGTAGAACGCCAAGATAATGGCTTCATCCAAGGCGAGCAGGATCTTGTTGCGCACCTGACTGAAGCACTGAGTGTATTTGCGGAGGGTCTCTCCAGGGCGCTGCTTCACACGCCGCAGGTCGTTGATGGTGAGGGTGCGATCGTAGCTGCCCTTTTAGTTGGCGACGAACTGATCACATAGCTCGCTCCATGAAGAGATTGACTCCTCGGGCAGGTTCATGAGCCAGGAGCGCGCGCCGTCCTAGAGGGCCATGGGAAATTAGTTCGCCATGACCTTGTCGTTGCCGTTCGCCGCCTCCATGCTCAGCACGTAGAGCTGGAGGAACTCTGTGGGGTCGGGAATGCCGTCGTAACGCGGGGGCAACTCAGGCTTAAACTTGACAGGCCAAACCACCTGGCGCAGCTCGCAAGTGAAGGCCCGGCAGCCGACGGTGCTTGTGGGCGCACCGCGGGCGTGGGCGGCGCGGTTTTGGCGCCCTGCCGCCGCGACCTCCTGCACGATCTGGTCTTGGCGCTGGCGCTGCTGCTCGAGGAGCACACGCGCGTCAGGCGGCGCACGATGCACGATCGGGCAACTAGCCTTATCTCGGGCCTAGCCAGGCGTCGTAACCGGCGTCAGCCGGGCGATAGCACAGCAGCTCGCGCACCATGAGCAGCTCGGCTTGCGCGTTCGGCGGCCCGCGACTGCCTAGGGAGGAGGAGGTCGTGGCTTGCTTAAGGCCATAGAGAGAGCGACGAAGACGGCATACCATGCCATCAGGAACAAAATACCCAGCTGGGGGCTGCAAGTAAACCTCCTCGCACAGCTCATCATTAAGAAAGGCATCCTTAACATCAAGCTGAGATACAGACCAATGGCGAACAGAGGCCACGGCAAGGAGTGTGCAAACTGTACCATAATCACGACCATACTCCTGCTGAAAACCACGAACCACGAGATGAGCTTTGTAACGCTCAAGAGAACCATCAGAGCGAGTCTTAACCTTGTAGACCCACTTACAAGTGATTGGACGAACACCAGGAGGAAGAGAAACAAGGTCCCACGTGTCGGTACGCTCAAGGGCAGCAAGCTCCTCTGCCATCGCAAACTGCCATTCGGGATGAACAACAACTTGACAATAAGAAGTCGGCTCAAGAACAGCAGCACCAGCGGTTGGAAAACCAAGGCGATCAACAAGCGGAAGCGGACGAGAATGCAAGCCATAAGTAGGCTGAGAGGAGGAAGATGACACATCAGAAGTAGATAGCTCATCAGTAGATGCATCCACGACACGTGGACGACTAGTATAATACTAAGGAAAAGATGGAAGAATCCAAGGAGGGATCTCCAAGGTAGACTCAGGGGATGGAGACGAAGAAGTCACCAGGATGAAGGTGCGGAATCCGATGACAGGCAAGGTGAGGAAACCATGGGAGATGGTGACAGTGGATCGGCAATAGGCGGAGAAGCAGGGGTAGCACGACGAATAGACTAGGGCTCGACAGGAGTGATAGGTGTGTCAGGAAAAGTGAGGAAAGAGAGATCCTCCATTGAAAAGGTCGAGGAAGATGGCCGCGGGTAGAAGGGACGAGACTCGTCAAAAATCACATCCAAATACGCATCCGATGACCGATGGATCCCAACAACGATAGCCCTTATGCTCATCACTATAGCCTAAGAAGACACACTCAACAGACTGAGCGGTCAGTTTGGTGCGTTCACGGGTGGCAAGAAGAACATAGCAAACGCAACTAAACAAACGAAGCGCCGAATAATCAGGAGAACGATCAAAGAGACGCTCAAAGGGAACGCCGCCTTGTAGAGCAGCGGATGGCTGAAGGTTGATGAGATAGGTGGAGGTGGAGACAGCCTCGGCCCAAAAATGAGGCGGATGAGAGGTGGCGATCATCAACGCACGAGCCGTCTCAAGAAGGTGACGATGCTTTCACTCAGCCACACCATTCTGAGCATGAGCACCAGGACAAGAGAACTGAGAAAGAGTCCCCTGCTCAGCAAGAACACCACGCAACATCTTGGAAATATACTCGCCAGCGGAGTCAGCACAAACACACGAATGGGCGAAAAGAAATGCATGTGAACCATGGCAGCAAAATGCTTATAGATAGACAAAACCTCACTGCGAGAAGTCATAAATTAAAGCCAAGTGTAACGAGAGAAATCATCTATGAAAATAATATAGTATCGATGACCAGTCCCAACCAAAGTGTGTGTGCGACGATCCTGAACAGAACAAGAGTCAACGTCAAGAATGACACGACAACCAAAATTAGTAAGTTGACCAGCAAAAAACAGATTCATGGTAAGTCGAGGAACATGAGCCACATCAGGAACAAAATAAGAAGTGGTAAGAGTGCCTCGACTAGCAACAGAAAGAGGAGTACCATCAGCAGTGAGTACATGAACAGGAAAATCAAGCGATCTAAGAGAGGACAAATTGGAAAAATGAGAAGACATATGAAATGAAGCTCCGGAATCCAAAACCCATGCGAATGTACCTGACTGTGTAGTGGGTGGTTGCTCAGTGCGGGAAGCATCAGTCACAGAACCTGCAGTACCCGTCGAAGAATAACCTGAAGCGGCAAGCAGACGCTTAAGTCTTAGAATATCCTGCTCAGTCAAGGCGGTGGCTGAAGATGTCAAAGTAGAAGTAGAAGTCCCTGAAGATGATGTCCGCGCCTTACGCATGTGTCGCTTCTTCTAGAAGCACTGAAACTCAACATGATCATCCTGGTTACAGTACCCGCAATGAGGACGAGAGCGGCCCTGACCGCCAGTAGGAGTGGGCAAGTGCAACGGAGCATTGGAGCGGGGAGTAGTCGGTGCAGCATGCGGCATAGCATGAGCTCGAGTAGCAAGCACAGAGGAAACCTCAAGTAAACCAGCACCACGTAAGCAAGTCTCCTCAGCACGAATCTCTGAAAGCACCTCCATGAGAGAAATACGGCCACGAGCAAACAACTGAGCGTGCCGGGGCTCAAACTCCTTACGGAGCCAAGATAAGAACTCGTAGACACGATGAAACTCCAAACCAGCAGTGGCAACACTGGCAAATACGACAACCAGCACTGCGAAGAGAATCAAGCTGACGCCAGATAGCAAAACTCTGTGCATAGAAATCATCAACAGTGGAGTCACCCTGCTGAAGAGCATGCTCCTGGCGGACCACAAATAGGTACAAGGCATCACGAGAGGGCTGGTAGCGCTGACGAAGACGGATCCACATCTCAAATACGGTAGGGAGGCCCAAGAACTCAGAGACAAACTGAGGCAGAACGCTAGCAGTGAGAATAGCTGGGGCACGAGCATCATCAACAAGCCACTGAGTATAAGCAGACAAAGCCTCGTGATACGTGTGAAGAGCCTCCTCATAAGTCAAAACCTGCTCATCATAAGCACGAACGGCGGCATCATCAACAAGCTTAGCTACATCCTTCACAGCCTGAGTAGCATCCGCAGCAACAACCGGTGGTGTCGACAAAGTAGGGGCCACAGGAGGAACCGGGCACGGCGGACAACGGACCTCGCCAGGAAGAACGGCCCACAGACAAATGCCACGCATATGAATGCGCATGAAGGCAACGAACTCGATGTAGTTGGTGCCATCAAAAATCACCGGACAACAAGGAACTGCAATATAGCCTGATGTTGTAGACATTTTTGCGGCAATCACCGGGCAGGCAGGAGTACAGACAGAGAGTCCTGATGATCAGCCGCAGTCAGCGCTCGCGGCAGCAGCAGATGGACGAGACGAGAGCCAGCAGCAGGAGCGGGATCCAACGAGGGCGACAGAGACCAGCCAGAGGTGGTGGAATCCGGAGAGGGGCAGCCGGACCGGACGAGGGCAACGAAGACCGACGACTAGTGGCCGGATCCGGTGAGGGGCGGCGAAAAACGGGGCCGGCGGCGGAAGATTGATCGCGGGTGGAGACTCCTGTGCGGGATTGATCTGGATCGATCGCGGGCGGAGACTCCTGTGCGGGCTTGATCTGGATCGATCGCCAGCAAGAGGTTCTTGGAGCTGGCTTCGATCTGAATCGATCGCTGGAGGCTCGCTTTGATGTTTTTTTCTCAACCGGGCATAACCCCTTTCCATTACTTATCATAAGGGAAATACAGTAGTTCGAGCTTAAGGAAGCTAGAAAGGGAAAAGCGATTTCAAGGCACCACTAGGAAACCCACTGTAAGCACTCGTCATCAAGCAGCTCATTATGGGGCGAAAACACACCTAAAAACCAACTAGCATAACCAGCGCAACGAGGGTACCAACAAACAATCTCCAAAGGGGGTAAGGCTCACAGGATGAGGAGAAAGCAAAAGCCCACGCAGGTGCAATGATCAAAGTCTAACATAACAGCTGGGCATTTTTTCTGATGTGAGGCAGGACGGCAACAACTCGTCAGTCCATCGCTGGTTCAGCTGGGGCCGCGCAGATCCTCATCATAGTCGCAGCGTTGGTCTTGAGCATCTTGGCGCCACGTTCCATTGCATCGCGATCAACTCCAACCATCAGACCTGCCGATAGTTCAAGACACCACACGCAGAGAAAACCACATCAAAAGGAGTCTTTAGCTTTTTATGTTCAAATGTGGCCTTGTTGCGACAGTTCCACATAGCCCGGCATATCGCAGCAAGGCCAAAGGTATAGAATTTAGATCCACCCGGCAAGAAAATATAACACCAGGAGAAGAAGTATTGCCATAGATTGTTCGGGCATAATTTCGTGCCCAGGACACCCAACGGTTCTCCAGACTACCCTGGCGACAGGGCAGGTAAAGAAAAGGTGCTGCGAGGTTTCTCTATCCATACAAAAGGAGCACTTCGGGTTTCCAGCCCAGTTTCGTCTGCTCATGACATCTCGTGTCAACACAGCGTCCTGGAATAATTGTCATAAAAAGATTTGAATCTTAAGAGGGAGTTTAGCTTTCCATATCCATCTATAATCACAGCAAGCTAGATGCTTTTCCATGTATGCGTATACAGACTTAGTTGTGAAGCGTTTATTCTTCCCAAGATTCCAGACTACTTGGTCGGGCTCATTGGAGAGTAACCAGGAATCAACCACTCGCTTGACTTCCCCCCACTGATCCAGCAGCGGAGGGTGCAAGCACCTCCTAAAGAAATCGACGCCAACATTTTTTTTAAACTCGGCAACTGTAATCTCCTGATCATTGCAATATACTATAAAGTTCAGGGAATCTATCACGCAAAGGAGGATTATTGGCAATGGAGTCAATCCACATTCTAGCAATGTTGCCAGATTTCAGGACCACCCCTCTTCCAGCCAGATAGCACTCTTTGACCTTCATAATGGCTTTCCAAATCGGTGAATCTCCGAATCTACTTCTCACCAATGTTACCGTACCTTTTTTCAAGTACTTAGCTCGAATCACATCCTGCCACAACCCTTGTTGTGTCTCGAGTTTCCACCACCATTTCGTGAGTAAGCTAATATTTTGCTTACGGAGATCTTTCACCCCCCCCCCCCCACAATCCCCCTTTATTCTTAGATCTGCAGATCCTGGTCCATTTCACAAGATGATGTCGTTTCCTGCCATTAGTTTCTTCCCAGAAGAACTTTTTATGATGTTTGTCTAATTTGTAGATCGCCATCTTAGGAAGTAAGAACATAGCCATGTAGTAATAGACAATGCTAGAAAGGGAGGAATTTAGGAGTATAAGTCTTCCTCCCGAGGATGCGGCATTACCAATCCACGATTCACAACATTTTAGAAATTTGTCATCTACAAAACTCCATTCCAGGCTATGCAAGGTGGAGTAGATTACTGGCACTCCCAAGTATTTCATCGGGAAATGCCCAATTTGACAGTTGAATAGTTCCGCATAGGAAGCTAGTATATTATCGTCTCCCCCAACACACAAAATTTCACTTTTAAGGAAGTTTATTTTGAGTCCAGACATAAGCTCAAAGATACATAAGAGGAGTTTCAATCTAACAGCAGCTTCCTCATAATGCTCAAAGCAAATGACCGTATCGTCAGCATATTGGAGGATGGCCACGCCACCCTCTATGAGGTCCGGAGCGAGCCCAGTTATCATTTTTTCTTTCTGAGCATTGTGAATCATCTTAGAAAGTGCTTCTACAGCAAGGTTAAACAGAAAAGGGGAATAGGGATCGCCCTGGCGAACACCTTTGTTGCTCTGGAAATAAGGTCCCATCTCATTATTGAGTTTTATGCTTACTGTACCATTATTCAGGATTTTTTTCACCCAGCCACACCAAGTTGTCCCAAACCCTCGGTTACTATGGCATTCAAGGAGGAAATCCCAGTTTATCTTGTTGTAGGCTTTTTCAAAATCTAGCTTAAGCACTACGCCCACTTTTTTATTTTGATGAGTATGGTGTAGCACCTCATGGAGAGTGAGGATCCCATCCATAATATTCCTGTACTTAATAAAAGCATTCTGGTGTTTGTTGATAAGCTTGTCAGCAAAAATAGCTACTCTGTTATCCATCACCTTAATGATCAACTTATAAGGACATCGAAGGAGACAAATAGGGCGATATTGTTGGATTTTCTTAGCACCATTCATTTTGGGTATCAAGGTGATCACACCATAGTTTAGACGAGCCACATCCAGAGTGTTATTATGAAAAGCATGAAACAAACGCATAATGCCAGATTTAGCAAAATCCCAACAATGCTTATAAAACTCAGCCAGGATATTGTCTGGGCCAGTGCCCTATTACTATCCATGCCGAACAATGCTTTTTCACCTCTTCCTCTGTGAATTCACTGGTTAGGAGTATATTATCCTCTGCAGTGAGTTTCTCTTCTTCCGACCAGGCATCCGCAGATAGGAAATATGCAACTAGTATTCCCATGGTGCCATAGTCCAGTATATACAGTACTCTAACATAACTTTCCTACAATACAGTAAACCCTCTTCTGATTTAGCATGCCAACAGGACAACCGAGGTTCCACGGTTGTACAATTAATTCTTTAAGCGTGTTCTGGCTAGGTCAGAAAATCATCATATACATACCAATGGCATTCAAACTGTCATCTTACCGTGATCATCACTATCTTACCCCAATACTGGTTTTGTCTGTTTTGTACCATAGACTCCCCCTAGTGTATGTCATGCCAGCGGCCAGCCACCACGCTTAATAGCTCCCAGACCCCGGCACCAGATATCTACAGAAGCTGTTGACACCCATACTAGAGTTTTCTTCTAAATTAGGAGTATCAATACACGTGACAGTAACAAAAATAAAAGGGCTGGCTAGAAAACAAGAATATTAACACGAAGATGAATAGTTTGTTTGCCGGTTGGGGGGTGGGGATGCGTACCGGGAGGCAGGGAATCGAGGACTCCCAGGGCGGCGTCGGCGCAGGCGCGGAGGGACGCAGACTTCTCGGAGGGGTCTCGGGGGAAGAAGGTGTCACGGAGACTGTACAGCTCCTCCACTTTATCCGCCACCTTCTCCAGCGGCGTCCACCCCGCCTCCTCCCCTTGGTTCCCCTGCCCCTGCTGCCGCTCTGGCTCGGGCACCGGGGCAGAGCTCACCGACGCGCCGCTGGCCTCGCGGCTCATCGTTTCCCTGGGCGGCGATGCGATCTGTTGAGGCGGAGAGGGCATGCTCGGTAGGATGCCATCTGCCCAGATATCCTATATATACCTAAAAGATTCAGCCCCATTAAGTTATTTATCTTAACACATAAGCTATCCACGTCAGCAAAACCAGCCACATCATCGTTTTATTACCGGCTTACATGTGGGACCCATCACCCTACAAGACAACCGCATTAGCAATCAGTTACCAGCAGCCCACTCAACAATTATTTTTCTTTTTTCTTCCAATGAACAGTTTTCTTTATTGAGGGGCTAACGAACAGTTTCTTAGTGGGATGAGTAGATCAATTACTTCGTCTCCTCCTTTCGTGATATATGGAAGGAATAACTCGGTCTTCTCCGCCCTGTCCCTTCCACTCCCCCTCCACCGATCAATAATCCCCACCCTGCATCCCCGGACTTCCCTCACCACTACCATCCATCTCCCTCTGATGCGCTACCTTGGCCATCCTCTTACTCATGTTGGCTTCCCCAATCGCAAGACCAGCGTTTCCTCTTCGCCTAGCTATGCCACCATGGCGACCTTGGGTTTTGATCGAGTGGTCTGCGAACAACAACCTTGTCACATTGTGTTGGTCTTAGATTTGCCCCCAGCTCATGAAATTATTCTCCTTGCCAAAGATTTCTCTTCGTTGTCTTTTATCATGTCTCAAACATGTAGATTTGAGGTTGTTGATTACGTTGTACAAATCTGGAATTAGCAGTTCATAAAGTAAGATTGATTAAATATTTTTTCATACTGCGCATTTTAAAGATGTACGTCATGGGCAACAGTATCCAGCGCAGGTGGCCATCCCCTGCTTACATGGAATTGGCATGTCCCCAAAACTCATGACGTTTTTACAAGTTCCTTTTCGAATTCTTATGTTCATAGCAAGTACGACTCAACACATGGTCTTCTAGGTCTAATTTTACACCATTATGTTTCAGAGAATATATTTAATCTGCTTCTTTCACATTCAGTAGAAACAATTTACAGAGCATTGCCACATGTACGATGGATTGAGTCCGATTTTAGTACAAGAAAAAATAACAGCCATCCATCATATCTGTTTTGTGGGCTGTTTAACCATTGATTGGAGGATCATACAAAAATCGTGTGACAAACTGTCGTATGCACAGTAACTTCATTGCTGACGCAAGTGCTATAATTTGGTGTGTCAACATTTTCAATTTAGTTTACTTTTCATTTCGCAATTGTATCCTCTAATATTTATCGGAAAGGATGAAGACTTGCATGGATTTGCTTTTGCTTCGTGCTCATAACTTGTGCTGATATTTTTATATCTGCAGATTTGTTGTACCTGATGGCGATGGCTAATAACGGATCATGAAAACACAATTTTATTTGGCTAATAACGGATCAAGAATTTTATTTGGCTAATAACTTTTGTGCTGCAAGAATTTCAATACAATTTGTGTTTTCCAGAGAATTTTAAGCTGGAAACAATGGTTAATATCAGATTAAGAACAACAAATTGTATCATCCAAGAAGATTCAGTTAAGAAGTTTTTTTTGCGGGTGCAGAGGTAGGAGTTCCTTTTGCAGCCACTATTTTACTGTCCAGTCCTGGGATAACTGAAGAATAATGTGTAGAGAAGTCTTTTGGGGCTAATTTGAGCTTAGGTACAATTGATCTCTTTCTTCTTGATGTCGTTTTACTCCATGCTCCACATTTTATTCTAGGCTTCATATAGTTGAATGAATAATGCAGTGAGTGATCGCCTATCGGATGATTGAGGTAAAGGAATATTACAGAGATGGAACCTTTTATCAGGTTGTTTTAGCTTATGTACACGTCGTTCTGTGGTTGAGGCTTGAAGCTGCTATTTTCTATCAAGTTTGCATGAGCTAAAAGGATAAAATACATAGATGTTTTTCACCATCAGATTTCAGTTTTGTTCTATTAATATCACAAAAATATCCCACATATAGGTTGTTTTTTGATCAGTGTGGCATCGTTTTTTATATTCAAGGACATTACTAGCTGTGGCCAAACGAGTTGTCTTTGACATTTGCTTCTTCATTTATCATAATTTTTGCCTTCTTTCTACCTCTCTATTATATCCGAATTTGGTGTGACTTATTATTTATTCATGTGGGTTTCATATGTGTTTGAATGTGATTTGGATAGACTTCAACATGAACATAGCCCCTTTTGTAGTAATTCAAGTAGTTCTAGAGCAGGAGACTCGCCACGATGGTAAGTATAGTACGTACCAAACCATCTCCCCTTGATTACGATTGCCCCATATCATACTATGCTTTGGTTTACTTACTTTTTCATTGTGTAATAAGTATCAACTTGATCAACAAGGGACCAGGAATGCAAATCTTTTAGGTAAGGCGAAAATTCAACATGGCTCATACGATCATATGCTCATATTATCCGGACCTATGGTTTGCATAGGGATCTGGTCCTGCGGCTGTATAACTAGATGTATTGCTTTTGGTTGGAATATAGGAAAAGTTGTTGTGGCTCCCTCCTGTGCACAATTAATGCTAGAACATATGTTAGTCCTCTACGGTCTAGGGTCATGGTAGCATTTCCTGGACCGACTATGTGAAACATCAGGACCACGATCGAGGCGTCAACCCAATTTATATAATCGCGCTACTCACTCACCCAGATCCCCTATCATCATCTTCTCCCTTCTCCGTAACCAACACCACAGGCGTCAGCAATGGGCTGCTCATTTTCCTCCTTGTCCATCATGTTGAGCAAGTCTTCACTACAATTTTTATTTTCCTCAAATACCCAGGTCATTTCAGATTAATCAGTCACATTAACCATAAAAGGACTTGAAATGGTGCGTACTAGTTGTAATGACAGAGTACGTTTTACATAGTACTAGATTTTTTTCAAAGATGGGTCCTTCATCACCATGTCTTTCTGCGAACCTCCTGATCTGAGAGTCCCCATGGCGCATGACCACCTTTCAGTGGATTGAGTCTACTTGAACCCTACTTTTTTTATCCCGCAAAAAAAAGAATCCTGCTTTTTTTATTTAGTTTTAGAAAATAAAAGGCTATCACATTTCCGAACGGAAATGTTCTATGATCATGCGCGGCAAACAAAATCGAAAATTACATACCACCGAGGTTCACACACTAGCACAAGTTGGACTTAGAGCATCTCCACTCGCCCCCTCAACAGCCCCCCATGTCTCTTTTTTATCGCCGGTTCAAAAACACCGGCCCAGTCACGCCCCATGAGCCCAAATTTCACCGGTTAGGGCTGAAATTGGTGCCGACGGACCAGGCCGAACCCAGCGCGCTGGGGGCGACCGGGGGCACCGGGGGAAGAAAAAATGCGCCAAAACTTCCCGCGCCGGACTCCTACCCCGTGGGCCCGCCGAGTCAGTGACTGCATCGTCGTCCTTATCTCATCGCCTCGCCTCCCGCGTGAATCAATGCCAAGCCTGCCGCCGGTTAGCCTTCCATTGATCACGGGCGGCGCAGTAAAGGCGAGCCGCCGCGCGTCCCGCCACTTCCCACCACGTGTCCGCACTGCTGCCGCCCCCTCATCGCTATAAAAGCCGCCTCGTCGCCGCTGGCCGCACACTCGCCTCCACAGCCCTCTCTCTCTCTTGCCACCGACCACCTTCTTTCCCTCGCCGCCCTTGCTCTCGCCCTCTCTCCTCACTCTAGACAGATGGCCGAGAGATTCCCCGGCGACGGAGCGACGGCCAACGGCTTCTGCCGCCGCCATCTTCACGAGTGGGAGGCGCGCCTTCTCTATGAGGCCAACTACCCGGCGCCGCCCGACATGCGTGTGCGGTGTACCAGGCTCTTGGAGGCTCAGCGCCGGAGTCGTCCCCGTGCCCCCGCCGCCCTCGGACGCTGAATGTCGAGGCGAGATCGCGTGGATCCGGGCGGCCTTGCCAGAGGAAGCACAGCTGCAGCCAAAGTATGCCCCGACAATCCACACTCCATGGACATCGTACTTCCAGCACCACCACACCTGTTTAAGGCCCGTTGGCGTAGCCAATTGTGACAAAGCTCGGATTTTGGCTGGATTTGCTTCAATTCCTCTATTGGAAACGATGAAGCCCAGCAGTTTTCCAGCTGGGACACCGAAAACAAACTTTTCCGGATTGAGCTTGATGTCATATGCATGGAGGTTGTCGAATGTGAGACGTAAATCATCTATTAGTGACTCGACATGCCTAGTTTTAATGACGGCATCGTCCACGTATGCTTCAACTGTCTTGCCTATCTGTTTCTCCAGGCATGTTTGAATCATGCGTTGGTAGGTGGCCCCGGCGTTTTTGAGCCCGAAGGGCATGGTGTTGAAGCAGAATGGCCCATATGGGGTAATGAATGTCGTTGCGGCTTGATCGGATTCCTTCATTTTGATTTGATGGTATCTGGAATATGCATTGAGGAAGCACAGTGAATCGTGTCCTGCGGTAGCATCAATGATCTGGTCGATGCGGGGGAGGGGGAAGGGATCCTTAGGGCAGGGGTCTTTGAAATCGACGCACAGGCGCCAGGATTTATCCTTCTTTGGCACCATCACCAAGTTTGCTAGCTAGTCCGGGTGTTTTATTTCTTTAATGAATCCGGCCTCGATTAGCTTGGCTAGCTCCTCCCCCATAGCTTGACGTTTGGGTTCGGAAAAGCGCCGCAGTGTTTGCTTGACCGGTTTATATCCCTTCAATATATTGAGGCTGTGTTCGGCCAACCTGCGTGGGGTTCCTGGCATATCAGAAGGGTCCAGGCGAATATATCCCAGTTCTCGCGCAGGAACTCTCATAGCGCGGTGCCGACCGTTGGGTCTAGTTGTGCCCCGATAGATGTTGTCTTCTTGGGGTCCGTTGGATGGACTTGGAATTTGACTATTTCTTCTGCTGGTTTGAAGGAGGTGGATTTGGGTCGTTTGTCCAGGATTATGTCATCCCTATCCAAAGTGGAGCACAGCGCAGTCAGCTCTTCGGCCGCGAGGGCTTCAGACAATGCCTCGAGGGCCAAGGATGCGGTTTTATTTTCGGTGCGCAATGCTATGTCCGGATCACTGACAAGAGTGATGGTGTCGTTGGGCCCGGGCATCTTGAGCTTCATGTACCCGTAATGAGGTATAGCTTGGAAGCGTGTGAATGCGTCTCGCCCCAGTAAGGCGTGATATCCGCTGTTGAAAGGGGCCACTTGGAAGGTTATATCTTCGGACCGGTAATTCTCCGGCGTGCCGAATACCACGTCGAGCGTGATTTTTCCCGCGCATCGCGCCTCCCGACTAGGAATGATACCCCGAAAGGTCGTGCTACTTTGCCGAATGCGGCTCCTGTCTATTTCCATTTTTATGAGTGTGTCCTCGTAGATGAGGTTTAGTCCGCTGCCGCCATCCATGAGCACTTTGGTGAGCCGGAAGCCGTCCACAATTGGACTGGGACCAAGGCGGCTGGTGCCCGGACTGTCCTGAATTTTGGTTCGTCATCGGCATTGAAAGTTATGATCGTGTCGTTCCAGGGGTTTATTGCTGCAACTTGGCAGACTTCAGCGAGGTCGCGGAGTGCCCTTTTGCGCTGATTTTTTGAAGCAAAGGTCTCGAAGACCGTAAATACTCTGAGGTCGTCGTCTTCCGGGGGGTGTTGTTCTGGGGTATTTTTGGTGAGGAGATCTTCGCCCCTCTTGGCCACTTGCCGGAGTATCCAACATGCTCTAAGGCTGTGGGTTGGTGTGGTATCCGGTGTTGCATGTATTTTGCATGGCCTATCGAGCCATCCCTCCAGAACAGTTCCGCGCCCCATAATGGGCTTTGATTTCTTTACTATTGGGTCAGGCGCCCCACGAGGGTGCGTCCTTTTTGCCCGGACGAGGGGCTGAGTTGAAACCGGTGGTTCCCAACGAGCTGCCTGAGTTTTCCAAGCGCTTTCCATTGCGCAGTACTTCTGTACTATGGCTGCCAAGTCAGCGAAGTGTAGTACGCGACGGTGGTTGATGGCGTTGAGGATTCCTTCGTCCGTGCAATTGTTGCAGAATGCTGAGATTGCGTCTTCATCACGGCAATCTTTAACCTTGTCTTTGACAAGGAGGAATCTGGCCCAGAAGTGATGGACCGTTTCCTGAGACAGCTGTCGTATGTACATAAGATCGCATATAGCTAGGTGGGTGGGTGGTTTTAGATATGAACCCTGACCCGATTTGGGATCCGGAGTTTGTAAATCTTCCGGACTTAATGGTTCGGACTCCGGGATATCAACTGATGCTTTAGGCCCGTCGTCCGATTCTAGGTTCGGAGGGCAGGGCGCGTCGTTCCGCGGACAGGTATCCGGCTCCTCGAGCTCGGAAATCCGAACATAGTTCATCCTCAACATAGAGGAAGAGTTATTGTCTTGATCCTCCACTACCGCTATCTAATGGGTGATCGGCGGAGATTTGATTTCTCTCTGGTCAGGTTTAAGCCCAATCTGATTGTAGTCTGTAGCGACCCCCAAGGCGGCGATGCGATCTAGGAGTTTGTTTAAAGACGACAACTCCGTCGGATCCATCCGTTTGGAGTACTCGGAGTCAATGCGGAGACGATTTTCGATGACTCGAGAGGACATCGTCGGCTTAACGGCCGAACATGCGGTCATGGTAAAGCTACCAAGTCGGAGGGTTTGGCCCGGAGTGATGTAGGGTGGAACCCTAGATGGCTGATCTTTCACGAAAGGAGCGGATCCCAACTAAGAACACGAAGAACGCGAGGGGAAACACGAGGGAAAACACGAGAGAATCACTCAAACCAACAAGATTCGATTACACATGTGCTAGATCCTCGAAACACAAGGTGAGATACACGATCCAAAGTCAACAAGGGACGATACATGAGGTAACCGGTTCTTCTCCGTGAGGAGGTCTTGATGGGGCCACCCAAAAGGGGGTCTTGAATCCAACGTAGATCCTAATGGTAGATCTTCTCCGTAGAGGGCCGCGGTCTCTCACGTGGAGTAGATCCTAATGGATGAGCAAAGCTCTATCTCTAATATGAGCTAAACCAATGCTGCCCTAGCTAGGAGGAGGAAGAGGTCTATTTATAGTCTTAGTGCAAAAGAGGGGCGAAGTGAAGGGGTACATGGGCTTCGGCCCGAAACTGTGCGCAAACAGGTACCGGACGTCTGCTGGGGGCCGGTCGTCCGGTGGCTCATGGGCGTCCGGACGTCCGGTGTCGTCGGACTTCCGCTAATTCCATTCTGTGGAGGCGGTGCCGGAAGTCCGGTGACTTCGGACTTTCGCTAATTTTGGCTCCGGTGCGGAGACGCCGGACGTCCGGACCTTGTCGGTCGTCCGCTCGCTGGAGGGTGTGGTCGGTCATCCGGTCCTAGCCGGACGTCCGCTCGCTGTAGCCTGTGTTGGCTGGGACTCGGGCATGTTGAGCTTCAGGCGTCGGACATCCGGTCCCGACCGGTCGTCCGGTGGCTGTAGTTTCTTCGGCAGTCCTTCTTCTTGTCCTTCGCACTTGGTGTCCTTGCCGTCTTGTCCATTGGATGTAGATGTTCCATGGTTGTCCTCCAAGTACCTAAGCACACATAGTGTTTCCGTTTGAGGTAGTAGCCATGTCTCATGAGTCGAAAGTAGTAGTTCGGAAAGGAGCGAGTTCACCTTATCTTCGATAGCCTTTGTTCGGGCTCTTGTCATGGGTCCAAGTGGTGTCGTGGGAGACGTAGGTTGGTCCATGGGGATGACCTTGGGATGCTCCGCATCATCTCCCCTCCCTTGGGAAAGATCCGACCTCGGATCGAAATCCTCATCTCCATGGTACGGTGAAAGATCTTTGACGTTGAAGATGTCGCTCACGTTGTACTTGTCGCGCGGGAGGTCGATCTTGTAAGCGTTGTTGTTGTAGCGTGCTAGCACCTTGAAGGGTCCATCGGCTCGTGGTAGAAGTTTGGACTTGCGTTCGTTGGGGAAGGGGTCCTTGCGAAGGTGTAGCCACACAAGATCTCCAATGTTGAATATCATGGGTTGTTCGTTGACGTTGAGCTTGGTCGCGAGTCGTTGTACTTGGCGCTCGATGGTGTGCCTTGTATCTTCATGCATCTTCTTGAGGTAGTTGACTCGGGCGCTCGCGTCCATGTTGATGCGCTCTTGTAGTGGTAGAGGAAGAATGTCCAATGGGGACAACGGGTTGAAGCCGTAGACGACCTCGAAAGGGGACTTGCCGGTAGTCGAATGTCTTGCACGGTTGTAGGCGTACTCGGCGATAGGTAAGCACTCCTCCCACTCCTTGATGTTCTACTTGATCAAGACGCGTAGTAGAGTGGAGAGTGTTCAGTTCGTCACTTCTGTTTGGCCGTCGGTTTGTGGATGGTATGCCGTGGAGAAGAGTAGCTTGATTCCGAGCTTGGCGCATAAGGTCTTCCAAAAGTAACTCAAGAACTTGACGTCGCGGTCTGAGACAATCGTCTTTGGCACACCATGAAGTCGCAAGATTTCCCTACAAAAGAGATTGGCAACATGTGAAGCATCGTCTATCTTGTTGCAAGGAATGAAATGTGCCATTTTTGAGAATCGGTCCACAACAACAAAGACGGAATCCTTGCCATTTCTAGTTCTAGGCAAACCAAGCACAAAATCCATGCTAATATCTTCCCATGGTTGATATGGAATTGGAAGTGGCATGTAAAGGCCATGAGATTGAGCTTTAGACTTAGCTTTGCGACATGTAGAGCATCGGTTGGTGAAGCGGTTGACGTCGAGAAACATCTTTGGCCAAAAATAGTTCTTGGAGAGCGTAGCAAGTGTCTTATCACGTCCAAAATAGCCCATTAGTCCTCCGCCATGAGATTCTTGCAAAAGCAACAAATGAAGAGAAGACTCGGGGATGCAAAGTTTGTTAGCTCTCATAAGATAACCATCTTTGATGTAATAGCGTTCCCAAGATGGATGCGTCAAGCACTTTGCATAAGGAATAGCAAAAATAGGATCATGCTCATACAAGTCTTTTATGTGCTCAAAGCCAATGACATTCAATTCAAGTTGAGTAACAAGCATGCATATACGGGGAAGCGCATCCGCCACAATATTTTCCTTGCCTTTAATATACTTGATGACATAAGGAAATGACTCGATAAATTCACACCACTTAGCATGACGCTTGTTCAACTTAGTTTGACCTTTAAGGTATTTAAGCGTTTCATGATCGGTATGGATAATAAATTCATGAGGGCGGAGATAATGTTCCCATTCGCGTAAAACTCACACTAAAGCATATAGCTCTTTGTCATAGATGGGGTAATTGAGTTGCACGCCGGAAAATTTCTCACTAAAGTATGCTATGGGGCGCTTCTCTTGCGTTAACACACCTCCTATGCCATTACCACTAGCATCGCAATGAATTTCAAAAGGTTTGTCAAAGTTGGGTAATGCAAGCACGGGAGCATGAGTAAGCAAATTCTTAAGCTCATTGAAAGCACTATCTTGAGATGGTCCCCAAACAAAGGGTGCATTTTTCTTACTCAAAGCATGTAAAGGAGATGCAATGGTGCTAAAATCCTTCACAAATCGATGGTAGAAACCGGCTAAACCAAGAAAACTACGCACTTGTTGCAAATTGGTTGGTTGGGGCCAAGTTTTAATAGCATTGATCTTAGATTCATCAACATGAACACCCTTAGAAGATACTACAAAACCCAAGAAAACAAGCTTATCAACACCAAAGAGGCATTTTCCATATTAGCATAGAGACGCTCTTTTCGAAGAGTTTGTAGCACGGTTCGAAGGTGGGTGACATGCTCTTTGAGAGATTTGCTAAAAACAAGGATATCATCGAAGTAGACAACAACAAATTCACCAATGTAAGGGCGAAACACATAATGCATAAGACGCATGAAAGTACCGGGTTCTTCCGATAAACCCATAGGCATGACTAACCACTCATACAAACCAAACTTTGTTTTGAAAGCGGTTTTCCATTCATCACCCTCTTGTATGCGGATTTGATAGTAACCACTTTTAAGATCAATTTTTGAAAAAATAGTGGCACCGCTAAGTTCATCTAGCATATCGTCAAGGCGTGGAATGGGGTACTATATCTAACGGTGATAGCGTTGATGGGTCTACAATCGGAACACATGCGAAAGCTACCGTCTCTTTTTGGCACAAGAATGACCGGTACGGCACAAGGACTCAAAATTTCACGCACATGTCCATGGTCTATGAGATGCTTTACTTGCCTTTGTATTTCTTTGGTTTCTTCAGGGTTGATTCGGTAGGGAGCCTTGTTTGGAAGTGGCGCTCCGGGGATGAGGTCGATGCGGTGCTCGATGCCTCGTAGTGGAGGTAGACCCGGAGGTAGCTCGCCGGGGAAAACATCTTGAAATTCCTGCAAAAGAGAAGATAACACTAGAGGAAGATTGTGAGAGGTGTTTGCTTTTGGTGCCTCATCTTTGCACAAAAGGACATAGTGTAGGACACTTGATGGGTTCGCACACACTTCTCTCATCTCACGTTTGGTGGCAAATAGAACTAAGTTTGTCTTGTCGCTCATCGTGGAGGCACTCAATTTTGGCCTGTGGCGCTCACTCTCTTTATGGTGGTTCGCTCTCTCACTATTCTCTCCACGATGGGTGGCTTGCTTGTCGGCGAGCACTTGGCTTGGAGACATAGGTCGTAGCACATACTCCTTCCCTTTCATCTTGAAGCTATATTGGTTTGTGCGTCCGTTGTGGATGACACCTCGGTCAAATTGCCATGGTCGTCCAAGAAGGAGGTGGCAAACGGTCATCGGAAGGACATCACACTCCAAAGTGTCTTCATAAGCTCCGATCTTGAAAGAAACTTGTACCCTATGCTCGACTTGGATGGTGCCATTGTCGCTTAGCCATTGAACCTCGTATGGGTGCGGGTGCTTCATCTTGACCAATTGAAGCTTGGAGCATAGTTCGTCACTTGCTAAGTTATGGCAACTCCCTCCATCAATGATGACCTTGACGGACCGTCCCTTGATGCCGGCTTTGGTGTGGAAGATATGGCATCTTTGGTCGTCTTATTGTTGATGTTGAAGAGTCAAGACCTTGGAGACAACGAGAGCGGGACTTGAATCTTCGTCACAAAAGACTTGATCATCTTCGTCTTCATTGTTCACTTGCCGGTGCATGGCCACTTCCTCAAGGGCTTACAATTCTCCTTCGCTCATGGAGTCATAGGTTCTGTCGTCGTTGAGGATCATGGTGCGCTTGTTTGTGCACTCGAAGGACTTGTGGCCTCGGCCGCCGCATGTGAATCATTTGAAGGAACTTGTCTTGATGGTCTCATTGGTTGGGGTAGATGATGATGAAGCTCTCGGCTTGAAGTTACTTGTAGTAGGAGGACGACTTGAGGTTGTCGAAGTTTTCTTGTAACTTGACTTGTCGCCGTTGCTTGTAGATGGTTTGGTTGAAGTAGAGGTTGATGGAGTCGTTGAAGCTTGGGTTTTGGAGAAGCCATAGGACTTGGATGAAAACTTGGCATACTTGAAGTCATCTTGCACTTGACGTTCCGCTTTGGTAGCTTGGTGCACGAGCTCGATGAGGTTCGAGTATGGTTGGAAGTCGGCAATCTTCTTGATAGGGTGATTGAGTCCATTCAAGAAACGTGCCATAGTTTTCTCATCATCTTCCGTGACATTGGCTCTTATCATGGCAATCTCCATTTCCTTGTAGTACTCTTCAACGCTCTTGGTTCCTTGCTTGAGGAGTTGGAGTTTCTTGAAGAGGTCGCGGTTGTAGTAGTTTGGCACGAATCGTGCTCTCATGACATCCTTCATTTGCGTCCAAGTGGTGATTGGCGGTTCACCTTTGGCCTCTCGGCGCTCAATGACTTGTTCCCACCAAATGAGGATGTAGTCTTGGAATTCAAGGGATGCCATCGCGATCTTCTTCTCTTCTTCGTAGTTGTGCAAGCGGAAGATTTTGTCGACCTTCAATGCCCATGAGATGTACTCTTCGGGATCATTGCTTCCGGTGAACTTGGGCATGGTGAACTTTAGCTTGCCATATCGTTGCTCTTCATTGTGTTGGGGTCGGGGATAATGACGCCCATGTCGGTGAGGATTGACAAACTCATGTTGCTCTTGGCGAGGAGGGTTGTCGACCTCATGTTGCTCTTGGCGAGGAGGGTTGTCGACCTCATGTTGCTCTTGTCTTGGAGGAGGTTCATTGTCTTCATGCTCTCGATGTACTTGATTTTCTTGTCTCGCTAGAGGAGGAGCTTGTCAAGCTTGACGAGGAGCGTGACGATGCACACGTGCTTGGAAAATCCTTTCTTGAACTTCATCGTGAAGTGCTTCTTGATGTTCACGAGCTTGTCGTCCTCGGTTGGCTATGGCTCGACTAGATTCGTGAAGGGCACGTTGCGCCTCAAGAGCTTGAGCTTCACGTAGTTGTTGTTCTTGACGTTGTGCCTCGGCATCTTGTGCATCTTGGTGTTGTCGCGCTCGCTCCTCTTGTTCTTGTTGTCGTTGGCGTTGCCGTTCTTGTGCTTGCGCGAATGCGGCTTGGGTTTGACGTCGTCGGTGCACTTGAGAGTCGGTGTCGTGTAGAGGATTGCGGTTAGCTTGACGGTCTTGACGCACGGCACGACGAAGAGTGTTCGATGTCGGTGTACTTGAGCCGAAGATAGTGTCGTCGGAGTGTTGACTCGAGCGGCTCCTTCTTGAGTAGGACAAAGTGGTAGAAGAGCAGTTGACCAACAAGGCGCGAATCTCATCCATTCTTGCGTCATTCTCGTGCTTGTGTTCGTCGAGCTTGTTGTCGAAGTAGTCTCTTGTACGTTGCTCGGAGAGTCGCAAGTCGGTGGCGAGATGGTCGATGCGGTCGCTCATTGCTTGTTGCTCTTGATGCAAAGCTCGTTGTGCACCAAAGAGGTGGATCTTTGTGACGTAGGATGACATGTAGTCGTCTTGCTCCAAGAAGAGTGGGTTCGTAGAAGTACTTGGCCTATCCATCATTCCAAACAAAGATATGTGAGTGGGAGAAAGAGAAGAACCAATACCAATGTACCTTGATCGATGTTGAAGATGGATCAAGATCACTCCAATGTGTAACAAGGAAATAGCACAATTGGTACCAATTCTTGTCGGTTTCTCACACCTACACAAGTAAAAGCTTATGGTGGAGCTTGGTTAGGATGGTGGCACACAATTTATGCAATTGTAAGTGAGACTCAATAATGTTGGAAAAGGTTCACAAATTTGCAAATGCAACAAGTAGACCAATAGCAAGATAAGGTACACGAAAATACACACGCAAATAGATAAGTGGGGTCGTGCAACCAAGGGTGAGCCAAAAAGTGGAATCCACAAAGATGCTCGTGTTGCACAACACAAGAGAGACGCTAGCACGATTGCACAATAGGCGGATACGAACTTGTGCACAACCTACTAGGCAAAAATGCAACGACTTCTATCCCAAGTATGCTATATGTATGATGTTTCTATGCTATGATCCAAGATGATCTAGTATGACAATCTTAATGTTGTATGATGCCATGGTTCTTGTTTATAAGCTCTTTGCTTATCTTTCCCTTTTGCTTAAAAGCTTGTTTGGCTCTTTGATGTTTGAGCTCTTTTCTCATGCAATGCTTCACGAACCAAGATAGCAATTGTGTATGTGATGACAACTTTGTGACACAAGAGATGATACCAAGATATGCACCACGATGATATGGTGTGTATGCTATGGGAAGTATGATCACTAATGTGCACAAGTCACGTTGCCGGCAATACTCAAAGGCTAGTCTCGATGGGTAAGTGACGCAAAAGTAAGGCTATGGGGTTATCAAAGCAATTGCCAGGATGTATGATGATATCACGATACCAAGATGTGCTTGATACCAAAATGATGTAGCCGATCATAGTAGTCCATGGCGAAGATGAGCGGTCGTGATGTCGATGTCGAACCGTACCTAGATAGCCGAAACACAAAAGGACACGGAACCGCAACTCAAATTCTCAAATCTCGAAGTGGCAACATGTGTCGGAGTGCGAGACGGGTAAGCAATGGTGGTGGTATGCGGAAGTGGTGATGGTGTATAGGTGGTAGGAGTGCGTATGCGGAATTGTGGAGCGGTGGTGGTGACTAAACTGAAAAAAATTCAGTTTTGTCAGGGAACGCCGGACGTCCGGTGGTCGGACGTCCGGTGCCTGGGCGATTTTCGGGCACGGGATGAACTCGCGGTGTTCGTGATGGAGAGGTCGAAATTCTTCGAATCCGAGCGTTTTTGTGGATGGAAAAGGTGGAGATGATGGGGAAAAGCTAGATCCACTCAAGGCAAAGCAAATCCATGGATCAAATCCAACAAAACTTCATCACACCAACAAATCATAAAAAAAAATTGGGGCTATTTTTGGTGGGGATTTTCGGATTAGGACGAAAAACAACAAAATCAAGCTAGAAAACAAAGAGGGGAGGCTCCGAAATCGTGATCAACCTGGCTCATGATACCAAGATGATGTAGGGTGGAACCCTAGATGGCCGATCTTTCACGAAAGGAGCAGATCCCAACTAAGAACACGAAGAACACGAGGGGAAACACGAGGGAAAACACGAGAGAATCACTCAAACCAACAAGATTCGATTACACATGTGCTAGATCCTCGAAACACAAGGTGAGATACACGATCCAAAGTCAACAAGGGACGATACAAGAGGTAACCGGTTCTTCTCCATGAGGAGGTCTTGATGGGGCCACCCAAAAGGGGGTCTTGAATCCAACGTGGATCTTCTCCGTAGAGGGTCGCGGTCTCTCACATGGAGTAGATCCTAATGGATGAGCAAAGCTCTATCTCTAATATGAGCTAAACCAATGCTGCCCTAGCTAGGAGGAGGAAGAGGTCTATTTATAGTCTTAGTGCAAAAGAGGGGCGAAGTGAAGGGGTACATGGGCTTCGGCCCGAAACTGTGCGCAGACAGGTACCGGACGTCCGTTGGGGCCGGTCGTCCGGTGGCTCATGGGCGTCCGGATGTCCGGTGTCGTCGGACTTCTGCTAATTCCGTTCCGTGGAGGCGGTGCCGGACGTCTGGTGACTTCGGACTTCCGCTAATTTGGCTCGGGTGCGGAGACGCCGGACGTCCGGACCTTGTCGGTTGTTCGCTCGCTGGAGGGCGTGGCCGGTCGTCCGGTCCTGGCCGGACGTCCGCTTGCTGTAGCCTGTGTTGGCTGGGACTCGGGCATGTTGAGCTTCAGGCGCGGACGTCCGGTCCCGACCGGTCGTTCGGTGGCTGTAGTTTCTTCGGCAGTCCTTCTTCTTGTCCTTCGCACTTGGTGTCCTCGTCGTCTTGTCCATTGGATGTAGATGTTCCATGTTTGTCCTCCAAGTACCTAAGCACACATAGTGTTTCCGTTTGAGGTAGTAGCCATGTCTCATGAGTCGAAAGTAGTAGTTCGGAAAGGAGCGAGTTCACCTTATCTTTGATAGCCTTTGTTCGGGCTCTTGTCATGGGTCCAAGTGGTGTCGTGGGAGACGTAGGTTGATCCATGGGGATGACCTTGGGATGCTCTGCATCACGGAGCCAGGGCTCCTCCAGAGATGATATTGTCCTTGACAACAAGGCGAGCCATCAACCCTGTTTTCGACGTCACAGCGGAACTCTCAATGAAAGCACCAATGTCGGTGTCAAAACCGGCGGATCTCGGGTAGGGGGTCCTGAACTGTGCGTCTAAGGTCAATGGTAACATGAGACGGGGACACAATGGTTTACCCAGGTTCGGGCCCTCTCTATGGAGGTAAATACCCTACTTCCTGCTTGATTGATCTTGATGAATATGAGTATTACAAGAGTTGATCTACCACGATATCGTAATGGCTAAAACCCTAGAAGTCTAGCCTGTATGACTATAATTGTATATCTTGCCTCTACGGACTAAGCCCTCCGGTTTATATAGACACCGGAGGGATCTAGGGTTACACAAAGTCGGTTACAGAGAAAGGAATCTTCATATTTGGTCGCCAAGCTTGCCTTCCACGCCAAGGAGAGTCCCATCCAGACACGGGCAGAGTCTTCGGTCTTTGTATCTTCACAGCCCATCAGTCCGGCCCATGGCTAACAGGCCGGATGCCCGAGGACCCCTTAGTCCAGGACTCCCTCAGCCGTCGCCGTCGCCTCGACCTTGCCCGCGCGCGCTGTGAGCCCCTCCCCCGACCTCTCCTCCCTCCAATATAAGCCACTGCGCCGGCGCCGACCGTAGCTATACACACGCGCGCGCACGCGCACACACACACACTACACACGCACACACACACACACTACACGCACACACACACAATTTTTCTGTTTTTAGTTTTTTTTTCTTTTTTTCATACAAAGTTTTAGATGAATTAATTAATTAAATTAGATTAATTTCAAATAGTATATAGAAATGCTAGTTATAATATAATGTCAAAGGTTTTTTCTGTTTTTTATACAAATGTTATAAATTCAGTATATAGAAATGTTAGAAATTTTAGAAATGTTAGTTTTGGCTAGATGAATTAGATTAATTTCAAATTGTTAGACGATGATCGATGTTTTTTTAGTTTCTTATAATTTTAGTTATAGAAATTTAGAATTTGTATATAAGAAATCACAATCCAATCATTTAAAAAATGTTACATTTGCATATAGTATTTGTTTTCGACGATGCCCGGCCCGCATCCTCGTCGTCGACCCGTTCGTCACGACGTCCTGCTTCAGAGGACCCATGTCCGGGACTGGGCTCCACCGGGCTAGCACTGGGAGGTGCTACCTTCAGGGGCGCGCCGCTTGGTGAGGAACCCGGCCCCGCGTCCCGTCGTCGACCCTGATCTCCTTTGGTGGCGTTCACGTGGGCCACATTCGGTGCAGAGGGAGCCGGCCCTGCCGGAGGTGGTGCGTCGCCGTGTCAGGGAGGAGGACGAGCACGTCTGTCGCTGCATGGCTGCTATGGACGTCAGGTTCTCCAATACCTGGCAGGTTCTTTGGGGAGATGACCGGAGATATGATCCTGTGATGGTTTCTTCTCTTTGGGTGTCCACCGCCCGTGCCTCAGGAACCGCGAGTGGCCTAGATTCTTCTGTAGTATTCGATCTTTATTAGCTAGCTAGCTAGTGATGTATTCAATATATAATATTCGAGACGATGTATTCGAGATTATATATATATATTATTGGAGACGATGTATTCGAGATTATATACTATTCGAGACGATGTATTCAAGATTATATATTATTCGAGACGATGCATATTATGTACTATGATTCAGTTTTTCCTTATTGATTGCATCCATGAATTGTAATTTGAATACTAAATTGTTCTATATTTCTTCTGGATTAGTTAAATAAAAGCTATGGCAGACAATACCGGCAGAGAGGGAGAAGAGGCCCTGTTCGAGATCATACGCAGCCCTCGCGGGCCAGATGATCAGAATGAAGGAGATGATGGCTCCCAATATCTGAACAATACCGGGGAGGGTGATGATATGATATTCAATCGCGACGAGCGAATTGATGAAGTCATGCACTATGATTATGATTATGATGACGCCGACAATGTTGATCTTGAAATGACAGAGACCGGCGAGGTATATTTATACAAGCAGGCATCTGGTGATCATCACATGTTTTTTTATTTGAAGATATATTAACGAATCGATCTTTCTTCTTTCAGCCCTCCGGATCGAGAAAATTTGCTTCTACAGGCAGCAGGACAAAGCGAGGCCCGGGCAAAAAGTTGAAGGAGGGTGTAAAGTACAACATCGATGCCATCAAAGCTAATGGCGAACCAAGCACGCCTAAGAACATTGCGAACAAGTTCATTCGTCAGTGCGGAGTTCTTGTGAGGGACCAACTCCCGATCTCCATTCAAGAATGGAAAGATCCAACAAAGAAACGTCCAGATCTTACTTGGGTCGACGACAGAGCAAAAAACGCTTTGGGAATCTCTCATGGAACATTTCACCCTACCAGATCATTTCACTGATGCAGATGTGGAGAAATTCAAGGACGTTGCTCTTAGGAAGATGGCAATTGCATTCAACACCCACAAGAAAACTATATGGGCCAAGTACGTCGAAGGAGGAAAGAAGACTCCAGAATTCAAGGGAACACTAGAGAAGCAAAGAGAACACTGGCCCGCTTTCGTGAAATTCAAGGAATCAGAATTATCTAAGGAACGGTCGAGAAAAAACAAGGCCAATGCCGCAAAAAAGGAGCAGTTCCATAGGCTGGGGCCAGGTGGCTACGCGGTGGCAATGCCTAACTGGGATAAGTCTGAGCAAGAGATGCTGGATGCAGAGGTCACTCCAGTTACTAGGAGCTGGCCCTTGATACGTCTCCAACGTATCTATAATTTTTTATTGTTCCATGCTATATTATATTCTGTTTTGGACATTAATGGGCTTTATTATACACTTTTATATTATATTTGGGACTAACCTATTAACCGGAGGCCCAGCCCAGAATTGCTGTTTTTTGCCTATTTCAGAGTTTCGCAGAAAAAGAATATCAAACGGAGTCCAAACGGAATGAAACCTTCGGGAACGTGATTTTCGGAACGAACGTGATCTACAGGACTTGGACCCTACGTCAAGACATCAACCAGGAGGGCACGAGGTAGGGGGGCGCGCCCTCCACCCTCGTGGGCCCCACGTTGCTCCACCGACGTACTTCTTCCTCCTATATATACCCATGTACCCTCAAACTACTAGATACAGAGCCAAAAACCTAATTCCACCGCCGCAACATTCTGTACCCGTGAGATCCCATCTTGGGGCCTTTTTCGGAGCTCCGCCGGAGGGGGCATCGATCACGGAGGGCTTCTACGTGATCCAGAGGACTTGGACCATACGTCAAGAAAGCTACCTGGAAGGGACGAGGTAGGGGGGCGCGCCAACCCCCCCAGCCATGCCCTCCACCCTCGTGGGGCCCACGTTGCTCCACCGACGTACTTCTTCCTCCTATATATACCTACGTACCCCCAAACTACCAGATACGGAGCCAAAAACCTAATTCCACCGCCGCAACCTTCTGTACCCGTGAGATCCCATCTTGGGGCCTTTTCCGGAGCTCCGCCGGAGGGGGCATCGATCACGGAGGGCTTCTACATCAACACCATAGCCTCTCCGATGATGTGTGAGTAGTTTACCTCAGACCTTCGGGTCCATAGTTATTAGCTAGATGGCTTCTTCTCTCTTTTTGGATCTCAATACAATGGTCTCCCCCTCTCTTGTGGAGATCTATTCGATGTAATCTTCTTTTGCGGTGTGTTTGTTGAGACCGATGAATTGTGGGTTTATGATCAAGTTTATCTATGAACAATATTTGAATCTTCTTTGAATTCTTTTATGTATGATTGGTTATCTTTGCAAGTCTCTTCGAATTATCAGTTTGGTTTGGCCTACTAGATTGATCTTTCTTGCAATGGGAGAAGTGCTTAGCTTTGGGTTCAATCTTGCGATGTCCTTCCCCAGTGACAGTAGGGGCAGAAAGGCACGTATTGTATTGTTGCCATCGAGGATAACAAGATGGGGTTTATATCACATTGCATGAGTTTATCCCTCTACATCATGTCATCTTGCTTAAAGCGTTACTCTGTTCTTATGAACTTAATACTCTAGATGCATGCTGGATAGCGGTCGATGTGTGGAGTAATAGTAGTAGATGCAGGCAGGAGTCGGTCTACTTGTCTCGGACGTGATGCCTATATACATCATCATACCTAGATATTCTCATAACTATGCTCAATTCTGTCAATTTCTCAACAGTAATTTGTTCACCCACCGTAATACTTATGCTCTCGAGAGAAGCCTCTAGTGAAACCTATGGCCCCCGGGTCTATTTTCTATCATATTAATCTTCCAACACTTAGCTATTTTTATTTTCTTTTATTTTACTTTGCATCTTTATCACAAAAATACCAAAAATATTATCCTATCATATCTATCAGTTCTCACTCTCGTAAGTGACCGTGAAGGGATTGGCAACCCCTTTATTTTGTTGGTTGCGAGGATTTATTTGTTTGGTAGGTGCGAGGGACTCGTGCGTGGCCTCCTACTGGATTGATACCTTGGTTCTTAGAAACTGAGGGAAATACTTACGCTACTTTGCTGCATCACCCTTTCCTCTTCAAGGGAAAACCAACGCAGTGCTCAAGAGGTAGCAAGAAGGATTTCTGGCGCCGTTGCCGGGGAGTCTACGCAAAAGTCAACATAGCAAGTACCCATCACAAACCCTTATCTCCCGCATTACATTATTTGCCATTTGCCTCTCGTTTTCCTCTCCCCCACTTCACCCTTGCCGTTTTATTTGCCCTCTCTTTTCCGTTCGCCTCTTTTTCGCTCACTTCTTTGCTCGTGTGTTGGATTGCTTGCTTGTCACGATGGCTCAAGATAATACTAAGTTGTGTGACTTTACCAATACCAACAATAATGATTTTATTAGCACTCCGATTGCTCCTCTTACCGATACTGGATCTTGTGAAATCAATGCTGCTTTGTTGAATCTTGTCATGAAAGATCAATTTGCCGGACTTCCTAGTGAAGATGCCGCTACCCATCTAAATAGCTACGTTGATTTGTGTGATATGCAAAAGAAGAAAGATGTGGATAATGATATTGTTAAACTGAAGCTATTACCCTTTTCGCTTAGAGATCGTGCTAAAGCTTGGTTTTCATCTTTGCCTAAAAATAGTATTGATTCTTGGAATAAGTGCAAAGATGCTTTTATCACTAAATATTTTCCTCCCGCTAAGATCATCTCTCTTAGAAACGATATTATGAATTTTAAGCAACTTGATCATGAACATGTTGCGCAAGCTTGGGAGAGGATGAAATTAATGATACGTAATTGTCCTACACATGGTTTGAATTTATGGATGATCATACAAATTTTTTATGCCGGGTTGAATTTTGCTTCTAGAAGTCTTTTAGATTCGGCCGCAGGAGGCACTTTTATGGAAATCACTTTAGGAGAAGCTACTAAACTCCTAGATAATATTATGGTTAATTATTCTCAATGGCACACTGAAAGATCTACTAGTAAAAAAGTGCATGCGATAGAAGAAATTAATGTTTTGAGTAGAAAGATGGATGAACTTATGAAATTATTTACTACTAAGAGTGTTTCCTCTGATCCTAATGATACGCCTTTGTTTACTTTGATTGAGAATAATAATGAATCTATGGATGTGAATTTTGTTGGTAGGAATAATTTTGGTAACAACGCGTATAGAGGAAACTTTAATCCTAGGCCTTACCCTAGTAATTTCTCTAATAATTATGGTAATTCCTAGAACAATTCTTATGGGAACTTTAATAAGATGCCTTCTAAATTTGAGACTAGTGTTAAGGAATTTATGAATTCGCAAAAGAATTTCAATGCTTTGCTTGAAGAAAAATTGCTTGAAGTTGATGAATTGGCTTGGAGCGTTGATAGAATTTCTCTTGATGTTGATTCTTTAAAACTTAGATCTATTCCTCCTAAGCATGATATCAATGAGTCTGTCAAAGCCATGATAATTTCCATTGATGAGTGCAAAGAAAGAACCGCTAGGATGCGTGCTAAGAAAGATTGCTTTGTGAAAGCGTGTTCTTCTAGTTTCTATGAAAATAAAGATGAAGATCTAAAAGTTATTGATGTGTCCCCTATTAAATCTTTGTTTTGCAATACGAATCTTGATAATGATGGGACTGAATATGATCCACCTTTACCTAGAAGGCGTTCCAAAAATTCGGAGTTTTTAGATCTTGATGCAAAAATTGGTAAAAGTGGGATTGAAGAGATCAAAACATTAGATATTAATGAACCCACTATTTTGGATTTCAATGAATTTAATTATGATAATTTCTCTTTGATAGATTTTATTTCCTTGTTGCAATCCGTGCTAAATTCTCCTCATGCTTATAGTAAAAATAAAGCTTTTACTAAACATATCGTTGATGCTTTGATGCAATCTTATGAAGAAAAACTTGAGTTGGAAGTTTCTATCCCCAGAAAACTTTATGATGAGTGGGAACCTACTATTAAAATTAAAATTAAAGATCATGAATGCTATGCTTTGTGTGATTTGGGTGCTAGTGTTTCCACGATTCCAAAGACTTTGTGCGATTTGCTAGGTTTCCGTGATTTTGATGATTGCTCTTTAAACTTGCACCTTGCGGATTCCACCATTAAGAAACCTATGGAAAGAATTAATGATGTTCTTATTATTGCAAATAGGAATTATGTGCCTGTAGATTTTATTATTCTTGATATAGATTGCAATCCTTCATGTCCTATTATTCTTGGTAGACCTTTCCTTAGAATGATCGGTGCAATTATTGATATGAAGGAAGGAAATATTAGATTCCAATTTCCGTTAAGGAAAGGCATGGAACATTCTTCTAGAAAGAAAATAAAATTACCATATGAATCTATCATGAGAGCCACTTATGGATTGCCTACCAAAGATGGCAATACCTAGATCTATCCTTGCTTTTATGCCTAGCTAGGGGCGTTAAACGATAGCGCTTGTTGGGAGGCAACTCAATTTTATTTTTAGTTTTTTGCCTTTTGCTTCTGTTTAGGAATAAATATTTGATCTAGCCTCTGGTTAGATGTGTTTTTATGTTTTAATTAGTGTTTGTGCCAAGTTTAACCTATAGGATCTTCTTGGATGATAGTTATTTGATCTTGCTGAAAATTGCAGAAACTTTCTGTTCACAAAAATAATTGTTAAAAATCACCAGAACGTGATAAAATATTGATTCCAATTGCTGCTGATCAATAAACAAATTGTCTAGGTCTTCCTATTTTGGCTGAATTTTTGGAGTTCCAGAAGTTTGCGTTAGTTACAGATTACTACAGACTGTTCTGTTTTTTGACAGATTCTGTTTTTCGTGTGTTGTTTGCTTATTCTGATGAATCTATGGCTAGTAAAATAGTTTATAAACCATAGAGAAGTTGGAATACAGTAGGTTTAACACCAATATAAATAAAGAATGAGTTCATTACAGTACCTTAAAGTGGTGTTTTGTTTTCTTTCGCTAACGGAGCTCACGAGATTTTCTGTTAAGTTTTGTGTTGTGAAGTTTTCAAGTTTTGGGTAAAAGATTTGATGGATTATGGAACAAGGAGTGGCAAGAGCCTAAGCTTGGGGATGCCCATGGCACCCCAAGATAATCTAGGACACCAAAAAGCCAAAGCTTGGGGATGCCCCGAAAGGCATCCCCTCTTTCGTCTACTTCCATCGGTAACTTTACTTGGAGCTATATTTTTATTCACCACATGATATGTGTTTTGCTTGGAGCGTCTTGTATGATTTGAGTCTTTGATTTTTAGTTTACCACAATCATTTTTGCTGGACACACCTTTTGAGAGAGACACACATGATTTGGAATTTATTAGAATACTCTATGTGCTTCACTTATATCTTTTGAGCTATATAGTTTTTGCTCTAGTGCTTCACTTATATCTTTTAGAGCACGGTGTTGGTTTTGTTTTATAGAAACTATTATTCTCTCATACTTCACTTATATTATTTTGAGAGTCTTAAACAGCATGGTAATTTTCTTAAATAATCCTAATATGCTAGGTATTCAAGACTAATAAAAAACTTTCTTATGAGTGTGCTGAATACTAAGAGAAGTTTGATGATTGTTTTGAGATATGGAGGTAGTGATATTAAAAGTTGTGCTAGTTGAGTAGTTGTGAATTTGAGAAATACTTGTGTTGAAGTTTGCAAGTCCCGTAGCATGCACGTATGGTAAACGTTATGTAACAAATTTGAAACATGGGGTGTTCTTTGATTGTCCTCCTTATGAGTGGCGGTCGGGGACGAGCGATGGTCTTTTCCTACCAATCTATCCCCCTAGGAGCATGCGCGTAGTGCTTGGTTTTTGATGACTTGTAGATTTTTGCAATAAGTATGTGAGTTCTTTATGACTAATGTTGAGTCCATGGATTATACGCACTCTTACCCTTCCACCATTGCTAGCCTCTTCGGTACCGTGCATTGCCCTTTCTCACATTGAGAGTTGGTGCAAACTTCGCCGGTGCATCCAAACCCCGTGATATGATACACTCTTTCACACATAAACCTCCTTATATCTTCCTCAAAACAGCCAACAAACCTACCTATTATGGCATTTCCATAGCCATTCCGAGATATATTTCCATGCAACTTTCCACCGTTCCGTTTATTATGACACGCTCATCATTGTCATATTACTTTGCATGATCATGTAGTTGACATCGTATTTGTGGCAAAGCCACCGTTCATAATTTTTCATACATGTCACTCTTGATTCATTGTTATCCCGGTATACCGCCGGAGGCATTCATATAGAGTCATACTTTGTTCTAGTATCGAGTTGTAAATAAATATAAGTGTGATGATCATCATTCATAGAGCATTGTCCCAAAAAAAGAGAGAAAGGCCAAAAAAAAAGAAGGCCAAAAAAAAAGAAAATAAAAAGGGACAATGCTACTATCCTTTTTTTCCACACTTGTGCTTCAAAGTAGCACCATGATCTTCATGATAGAAAGTCTCTTGTTTTTTCACTTTCATATACTAGTGGGAATTTTTCATTATAGAACTTGGCTTGTATATTCCAACAATGGGCTTCCTCAAATGCCCTAGGTCTTCGTGGGCAAGCAAGTTGGATGCACACCCACTTAGTTTCTTTTGTTGAGCTTTCATGCATTTATAGCTCTAGTGCATCCGTTGCGTGGCAATCCCTACTCCTTGCATTAACATCAATCGATGGGCATCTCCATAGCTCATTCATTAGCCGCGTTGATGTGAGACTTTCTCCTTTTTTGTCTTCTCCACATAACCCCCATCATTATATTCTATTCCACCCATAGTGCTATATCCATGGCTCACGCTCACGTATTGCGTGAAGGTTGAAAAAAGTTTGAGATTACTAAAGTATGAAACAATTGCTTGGCTTGTCATCGGGGTTGTGCATGATGAGAGCATTCTTGTGTGACGAAAATGGAGCATGACTAAACTATATGATTTTGTAGGGATGAACTTTCTTTGGCCATGTTATTTTGACAGGACATAATTGCTTAGTTAGTATGCTTGAAGTATTATTACTTTTATGTCAATATTAAACCTTTATCTTGAATCTTTCGGATCTGAATATTCATACCACAATTAGGAGAATTACACTGAAATTATGCCAAGTAGCATTCCACATCAAAAATTTTGTTTTTATCATTTACCTACTCGAGGACGAGCAGGAATTAAGCTTGGGGATGCTTGATACGTCTCCAACCTATCTAGAATTTTTGATTGTTCCATGTTATATTATATTCTGTTTTGGACATTAATGGGCTTTATTATACACTTTTATATTATTTTTGGGACTAACCTATTAACCGGAGGCCCAGCCCAGAATTGATGTTTTTTTTGCCTATTTCAGAGTTTCACAGAAAAAGAATATCAAACGGAGTCCAAACGAAATGAAACCTTCGGGAACGTGATTTTCGGAACGAACGTGATCCAGAGGACTTGGATCCTACGTCAAGACATCAACCAAGAGGGCACGAGGTAGGGGGGCGCGCCCTCCACCCTCGTGGGCCCCACGTTGCTCCACCGACGTACTTCTTCCTCCTATATATACCCATGTACCCTCAAACTACTAGATACAGAGCCAAAAACCTAATTCCACCGCCGCAACATTCTGTACCCGTGAGATCCCATCTTGGGGCCTTTTTCGGAGCTCCGCCGGAGGGGGCATCGATCACGGAGGGCTTCTACATCAACACCATAGCCTCTCCAATGATGTGTGAGTAGTTTACCTCAGACCTTCGGGTCCATAGTTATTAGCTAGATGGCTTCTTCTCTCTTTTTGGATCTCAATACATTGTTCTCCCCCTCTCTTGTGGAGATCTATTCGATGTAATCTTCTTTTGCGGTGTGTTTGTTGAGACCGATGAATTGTGGGTTTATGATCAAGTTTATCTATGAACAATATTTGAATCTTCTCTGAATTCTTTTATGTATGATTGGTTATCTTTGCAAGTCTCTTCGAATTATCAGTTTGGTTTGGCCTACTAGATTGATCTTTCTTGCAATGGGAGAAGTGCTTAGCTTTGGGTTCAATCTTGCGATGTCCTTCCCCAGTGACAGTAGGGGCAGCAAGGCACGTATTGTATTGTTGCCATCGAGGATAACAAGATGGGGTTTATATCATATTGCATGAGTTTATCCCTCTACATCATGTCATCTTGCTTAAAGCGTTACTCTGTTCTTATGAACTTAATACTCTAGATGCATGCTGGATAGCGGTCGATGTGTGGAGTAATAGTAGTAGATGCAGGCAGGAGTCGGTCTACTTGTCTCGGACGTGATGCCTATATACATGATCATACCTAGATATTCTCATAACTATGCTCAGTTCTGTCAATTGCTCAACAGTAATTTGTTCTCCCACCGTAATACTTATGCTCTCGAGAGAAGCCTCTAGTGAAACCTATGGCCCCCGGGTCTATTTTCTATCATGTTAATCTTCCAACACTTAGCTATTTTTATTTTCTTTTATTTTACTTTGCATCTTTATCACAAAAATGCCAAAAATATTATCCTATCATATCTATCAGATCTCACTCTCGTAAGTGACCGTGAAGGGATTGACAACCCCTTTATTGCGTTGGTTGCGAGGATTTATTTTTTGTGTTGGTGCGAGGGACTCGTGCGTGGCCTCCTACTGGATAGATACATTGGTTCTCAAAAACCGAGGGAAATACTTATGCTACTTTGCTGCATCACCCTTTCCTCTTCAAGGGAAAACCAACGCAGTGCTCAAGAGGTAGCAGCCCCCTAGGTGCAGAACTTGGTTCTATGCGCATGGGGGGGCGTTGGACCCGAAGACAGGCCTGGTTTCGAAGAAGGCAAGTCTAAAAGGAGCCGAAGATAAGTTACTTCAAGCAATAAAAGATGCTCGAAAGGGGGTGTTCACGCCCAACAGAGAGAAAGACGAGCTTACGCGCGCCCTGGGAAATCCTGAACACCCGGGAAGAACACGAGGCAAGGGTGTTGTTCCGTGGTATGAGGGTTTTTTGGACTGGAACGCCGACTACGGAAGCCGTGCAAGAAGGAAGATGGAGGAGGATGAGAAGAGGAAGCTGGAGGAGGAGCAGAGGAAGCAGGAAACAGAACGCCTTCAAGGCCTAGATGTAACGCCCACGATGCGGCTATATCTCCCACGTGTCGAGGCATGACTTAGAGGCATAACCGCATTGTGATTTTGTCGCAAGAAGGGTCATCTTCACACAATCCCATGTAATGAACAAGAATGGGATAATGAGAGTTGGCTTACAATCGCCACTTCACACAAAACATAAATTAACTCATACATCATCCAAAATCCACACATAGACCGACTACGGTCAAATTCAAATGAAAATAAGATAACCCCAAATGCTAGATTCCCGATCGTCCCAACTGGGCTCCACTACTGATCATCAGGAAAAGAAACATAGTAACGACCACGTTCCTCATCGAACTCCCACTTGAGCTCGGTTGCGTCATCTGCACTGGCATCGTCGGCACCTGCAACTGTTTTGGTAGAATCTGTGAGTCGCGAGGACTCAGCAATCTCACACCTGCGAGATCAAGACTATTTAAGCTTATAGGAAAGGATGGTGTAATGAGGTGGAGCTGCAGCAGGCACTAAGCATATATGGTGGCTAACATACGCAAATGAGAGCAAGAAGAGAAGCAAGGCAACGGTCGCGAAACTAGAAATGATCAAGAAGTGATCCTGAAACTACTTACGTTCATTCATAACTCAAACCGTGTTCACTTCCCGGACTCCGCCGAGAAGAGACCATCACGGCTACACACACGGTTGATGTATTTTAATTAAGTCAAGTGACAAGTTCTCTACAACCGGACATCAACAAATTCCCATCTGCCTCATAACCGCGGGCACGGCTTTCAAAAGATAATACCCTGCAGGGGTGTTCCAACTTAGCCCATTATAAGCTCTCACGGTCAACGAAGGATAAACCTTCTCCCAGGAAGACCCGATCAGTCTCGGAATCCCGGTTTACAAGACATTTCGACAATGGTAAAACAAGACCAGCAAAGCCGCCCGATGTGCCGACAAATCCCGATAGGAGCTGCACATATCTCGTTCTCAGGGCAACACTGGATGAGACTAGCTACGAGTAAAACCAGCCCTCAAGTTTCCCCAAGGTGGCCCCGCAGGCAGCTCGATTCGAACCAACACTCGAAGGAGCACTGGCCCGTGGGGGTCTAAAATAAAGATGACCCTCGGGCTCGCGAAAACTCAAGGGAAGTGTCGTGGAATTGTCACGGCAGATGTCCTTGAGTTAGGACTTAGTCGTGGAGCCATCGCAGCTAGGAAGCTTGAAGGGGTTAATGCGGGACAAGGAACACGAGGGTTTATACTGGTTCGGCCCCTTACGGTGAAGGTAAAAACCTATTTCCAGTTTGATGTGGTATTGATTAGGGTTTCGATAACCTGGGAGCTAAACTGCTATCCCGGCTCTCGATGAGATTGTTGTCGCCCTTAAACTGCTGCCGGGTCGTCCCTTTATATAGGGTGGCTGACGCCCTGCAGCTCTCAGAGTCCCGGCCGGCTCATAAGAGTGTCCGGCTCGGACTCTCAACTATTCTTGCCTTACACTACAAGTTCTACCATAATAATGATTGTAACTACGGGCCTTAAGCCATATCCGGGTCTTAAGCCCATCTTTGGCCCACCGTCTTTAAGCTTGGCGCCGGGCTTCTGGCAATGACCATATGAGTAACCCGGCCCCTCCTGGCGGGTGACTCTAAGGTCTATATCCTCAACATTAGGCCCCAGATTGATTTGAGCCAGCTCATGTCAATCTTCAGCTCTTTCGACAGAAAAAATCTCCGGCTTACCATTCGTGTGAAGGCCATATCCCGGCGTGACGTCATCCTCTGGACTCCGGATAATCCGCCGTGACTTCATCTTCCATTAAGTCCGTTTTTTACTCCGCCAGATCCGCAACGGATCTTTCCCTTTACTGTCATCCCGAAAATCGAGGCGCTGCGTGGGGAGATAACTACACCACGGTCTCCTTGATTCTCGCGCCCGCTTTACGAGCTCGCCTTATAAATAGGCCGGCCCGACGGGCTCTTCTCACGCTCCTTCCTCTGTCGTCTTCTTCCTCTCACTGTCCCGTGCTGCTCGAGCTCCGCCGCCGTCGCCGCCGCGGGTCTCCTCGTCGTCACCAGCTCAGGCCGCTGCATCACCCTGATCTGACCAGAGAAACGCGGCGACCCCCGCGACTCTCCAGCTCTTGTAAGTCCTGCTTGTCCTGTAGAGTAGATCTGCCGTAGGTTTCGTCCGCGTTCTTCGTGTTCGTCGCCATTGCCCGCAAGTTCCGGTAGTTCTCATAGTTACTGCCCATGTTTGATCTTAGATCTGCATAGAACTAGTGCGGCGACTGTTTAGCACCCATTTTACACGCAAACAGCTCTCTTTTTACTGCATAGGAACTTTGTTCGGGCCCAAGAACTCCCTCGCTTCTGTTTCTAGGTCTAGAAATTTTTCTTTTGCCCGACCATTTCGATCCAAAAAAGTTACTGCAATGTGTGAAACCTGTTTTACCACACTTAGTAACAAACTGCAATCATTGAATCTTGGCGGTTTACAGTTCCGGCTTAAAGAAACCACGCGCCGTAGAACCTTCCGGCTTAAAGAGAACCATGCTTCGTAGAATCCTCTGGCTTAGCTGTGATAAGGCCGTAGATAATCAATTTATTCTGAATGCCCCTGCGGTTTAAATAACCCGCTGTACTTAGGTATATACCATTAGTCCCCTTCGTAAGCCGCCACCTTAGCTTTGAACTGTAGATCTCCTCCGGCTTATCATTAACCCGGACTTTTTTCCTTTTTGTCATAGACTGCCGACCTTCACCATGCCTCCCAAAGCTCCCATTACTTGTAACTGGATGAGGTCCAATGTCACCAATGAGACCCTAGCGGATTTTGTTAAGTCAGGATATCTGCCCAAGAAAGACATCATGTCCTACCGTGCCCCTGACCCGTCAGAAGAAAGGCCACAGCCAAAGGATGGGGAGGTAGTGATTTTTGCGGATCACATGTGCCGGGGTTTCGCACCGCCCGGCTCAAAGTTTTTTAGAGATGTTCTAAATTTCTTCGATTTACGGCCTCAAGACATAGGACCCAACTTAGTGTCCAACATCTGCAATTTCCAAGTCTTCTGCGAGGTTTATCTTGGAGAAGAGCCTAGTCTGCTGCTCTTCAGAGAGCTTTTTTACTTAAACCGTCAGAATGAGTGCGCCAACGGGCCAAGTCTGGAGTTAGGCGGCATCTCCATCCAGCGGCGTAGGGACTGCCTTTTCCCTTACGCAGAGCCGCCGAGTTACCCAAAGGACTGGAACATGACTTGGTTCTATTGCCAAGATACATCACCGGCTGATGAAAGTCCGCTGCCCGGCTTTCTCCCATCACGTCTGGAGTCAACACACCCATTGTCAGACAAACTGACTCCGGCGGAGCGCCAGCCTCTGCTCCCAACCATCAACAAGATCAAGGCTCTCCTGGGCAATGGTCTGAATGGAATCGATCTGGTCCAGGTCTGGATCTCATGGCGGGTGATCCCATTGAGCCGCCGCCGCGGCTTAATGTGTGAGTATACGGGCCGCAAAGACGACCCTCAGAGACACAGCCGCAACGATCTTCCTGAAGACGTTGCAGAGGAGATGACCAAGGCTCTCTTGAACGAGAGCCTGGCAGACTGTGGAAGGACCGGGTTAGCCCCCTTCTGCAAGACCAACCCAGCCCTAGCGGTAAGCCGCCAATCTGAACATCCTATCTTCTTCTGTATATAACTCTCATCTGAATCGTCCATTGTATTTTTCAGGCTGACGACAAGTTCTGGCGGGTCAAATATGACCATGAGGCGGACAAGAAAGCCAGAAAGGTGAAGAAAGCCGCCAAGAAAGCCGCCCCTCGCAAGAAAGGAAGCAGGCCTACTGCTTCAGAGCTGATGCAATTAAGCGACAGCTCCGAGTCAGAGGTAACCCCTGAGCCTTTAAGTCCTTGCTGTATTTGTTGTTTGTTGCTGTCCGCCTTATCAATACTTGCTCATTGACAGGATGACACCGGCGCAAGTAACCCGGTGGTTGAAGAGGTAATGTCACTTTCCTCCGACTCGGAGCCCTTGCCAAGGCTGAAAGTCCGAAGGGTAACCCGGAAAGTAAGCTTTTCACATCCCTTAGCTTATCAAGATCCTCAATTTATTTTGAAGCAACAGGTTCATGAGAGCCGGCGTCACACCCGGACCAACAAGGACACCGACCTCTCCGCCGGGTTACCTGACACATCAAGGAAGCGCCGAACTGAGGTTATTTCCCACTTGTACCCTTTTCATCCGTTGGCGGGTGTTATCCGTCAGCCACTCAACTCTTCTGACTCCAATTATCAGGAGACCTCCCCCTCTTCGGGTGACTCTATGCAGTCGAGTCTTCCGGCTTTCAAGACCGCGCCCGGGTAACGATAATCATCTCATGTTGTTCTGATCTTTACTCATATTTTTTGTACTAACCTTTGTTGCTCTTTCAGTGCCCAGGCAAAGCTCACCAAGAGGGTGAAGAAAACCAAGTCGGCCGGAGTGCCGGATTTGCCTGAGCCGGAGGTGACGGTCCAAGACCCGCCAGCTGCCTCCGCCCCCGAAGCCACCACTCCAATGGACACGGCGCCTGTAGAAGCTTCTGCTGACCCGGAGGCCTCCGGCTCGGCCCAACCAACAAATGACCCGGACGTGGTAATCACCCGGACGGAGTTCGTTGAGCCGGGGAGACCTACCGTACTGGCCAAGTGCTCCGCTAAGGGGGAGTTGCTGCAGCCCCGCCGGGTGAACCTGGACCTCTCCGACTACACCAACCTGAGCATTGGAGAGCTCGTCTCCGGCTACATCAGCCAAATGCACAAGAGCCGGGACGCCGAGGTTGCCATGGTGACCCAGATCCAGCAGAAGTCTGAGGTAACATCCTTTTGTCCTTTTATTTACTGCTTAGTTACCTGTACCATGCTAGCCCCCAAGTCGACGACTTATGACTGAGTATGTTGTAGACTTAGGTTCCGGCTTACTCCATTTGAACCGGCAATATGTAGATAGAAAACGTTCAATATGCATTAGCCCCCAAGTGCCAAGTGTCTTTGCTTGGAAAACGCTTGGGACTTTAAATTTGTAGAGTAATTGTTCATGCCATAACCCAGAAATTTATACAGGCTGCTGGCAAGAAGCTGGGGACTGACCTTGCTGATCTCACGAGCCGGCTAAAGATGCAAGAAATGGAGACCCGGAAGGCAAACGCCAAGTTTGTATCCAGCATCGCCGCTCAAGAGAAGCTGAAGACAGAATTTGATGCTGAGCGGAAAGCCTGGGCCGAAGAGAAGGCCGCATTGGTAACCCGGGCTGAACAGGCGGAGAAGACTCTCTCCGAGAAGACCGCTGAGCTCTCCGGCCTAAAGCGCCAGGTTTCCCAGATGGTGGCCGCCATCTTCGGTAAGTCGCCTCACCGGCTTCCATCAAGTTTAAAATGTTTATATCTCATAACTCATCCTTGTCGCCGGCTTGTCTGATTCTGTTAAACAGGTCCCAGAAGTGCCAACCTCAACCAGAGCGTGGTCACCAAGCTGAAGGCCGTGTATACCCTGGTGGAGCAGCTCTACACCGGGTCACAGCGTGCCTTAGCTGTGGTGGCCCTATCCAACGAGGTGCCGACTCACCTGGCAGAAGTCCTGCGCCGGCTCGCCGTTCTGCCTCAGCGGATCCAAGAGCTGCGACGGGCCTCTGCAAGAGCCGGAGCGATCGCCGCACTGAGCCGGGCCAAGGCATTCCTGCCGGAGTTACACCCAGCGGACATCGCCCTTGGTTATCCAAGCCTGAAGGAAGACGGCTCAGCTTTCGATCAGAAGGACTTCGCAGCTTGCGTGAAGGCTGTACGCCCGGTGGCCACCCTTATCGGGAACGACACAGATCTAACCAAGTACCAGCCGGGCTACAACGCGGAGAATCAGAGGATTCCAACCCCTCGCTATGAAGCCCTCACCTTGATCCCGCCGGCTCGTCAGCACACTTTCGCCCCGGAGATTGACCCGGCCGGGTTAATTGACGAGGAAGCCCAATTCGAAGCTCTCAGTGGCATCGACTGGAAGTCATCAACTTTCCAGGTCTTGGGATCAGCCGGAGGAGAGGATAGGAACGAGCCGGAGACTTCAACTCAGCAAGCAGCATAACTCGGCTGGCGGTTTACCAAACAATGCTCCACCCTTTTAGACTTGATGAGTTTTGTAATAGAGTAGGTACAACAGTTTATCTCTGCCGCGCCATCGTGCACGTATTGAATGCTAAAGTCTTTTGAAGTTGTCTCTTTGATATTTCTCCGGGTCATAATCAATCCTTTGTTTTTTCTTAACCTCAAAAGAGGTGCCTTTAAATATCCTGCATAGAAAGGCAAATCACAAATCTTGAGGCGGCTTACCGCCCTGAAAATCATAAGTTTTAGATAACCCGGAATAGGAATCAAAAAAGACTTGTGTCCAATGATATCCTGAATACAGCCGTAAGAACATACTTAACGGCCTGCAAGCATACTTCCGATTTAAATAACCCGGATAAAAAGGTTGGTACTACAACTCCGGTTTACCTGCCTTATAACACCCATTGCGTTCAGCAATACTGTAAACCAAAGTTAAGCCGGCAAAGTGAGACCCGGCTGTACACACCTTGACATAATTAGAGAAAATTTGTGATAAAGCGGAAGAACTTAGGGGCTTTCGGTTCGAATACGACCAGAGACCCGGCCCACAGGGGTTAAGCTAAGATTCGGATACGATAATATAGCCCCCAGTGGGTGTGGCGATGCCAATCAAGAGGGTACCGACAGCTATGTTCTCTTTGGTTCGAATACGACCCATGTTTGAACAGGAAGCCCCCAAGTGATTTTATGAATTGTTTAATGACGCTGATTCGAATATGATCCACGTCGGTTCTCAGAGGGGTTAAACTATGATTCAAATATGACCAAAGGCAACCTCCCAATGAGCTCGGCACTTTGCCAATCAAATGGGTATCGACAGCTATGTTCTCTTTGGTTCGAATACGACCCATGTTTGAACAGGAAGCCCCCAAGTGACCTTATAGCTTACGGCTAAATTCGAATACGATCATAAGCCGGATCCTCCTTTAAATCAGCATGTAATCTTGCAATGAAAACAACACGTGCATATTTGGAGGAGAAAAAAGGACAGAGGTCCTGCTTTATTGCTTATCATAATATATACATGGCTGAGAGAAATATGTACACCACGAGAGCCGGTGGCTCAAGTGTAGTAAGGCCGAAGCTGAGCTATGTTCCACGGCCGACGGGTCTCTTCCTCCGACTTACGTGAATCTTTGTGCTCCCGAATGTCAATGAGGTAATATGACCCGTTGTGCAAGTTCTTGCTGACCATAAAGGGCCCTTCCCAAGGCGGGGATAACTTGTGTGCGTCTGTTTGATCCTGGATGAGCCGGAGCACGAGATCGCCTTCCTGGAAAACTCGGGATTTAACCCGGCGGCTATGATAACGGCGCATGTCTTGTTGGTAAATTGCTGAACGGGCTGCTGCCACATCACGCTGTTCGTCCAACAAATCAAGAGCATCTTGGCGCGTCTGTTCATTATCCGCCTCAACATAAGCCGCCACTCGAGGTGAATCATGACGGATGTCACTGGGGAGGACGGCCTCTGCCCCATAAACCATGAAGAAAGGCGTGAAGCCTGTAGATCTGTTAGGAGTAGTGTTGATGCTCCATAACACGGAGGGCAACTCCTCCACCCAACAACCCGACGTCCGTTGCAAAGGGACCAAAAGCCGGGGCTTGATACCCTTCAGAATCTCCTGATTAGCTCTCTCAGCTTGACCATTGGATTGAGGATGAGCAACTGAGGAGACATCAAGTCGGATATGCTCTCGTTGACAAAACTCTTCCATGGCGCCTTTAGATAGATTGGTGCCATTGTCAGTTATAATGCTGTGTGGAAAACCAAAGCGGAAAATCACCTTTTTCATAAATTGAACTGCCGTGGCCGCATCACACTTGCTAACTGGCTCCGCTTCCACCCACTTGGTAAATTTGTCAACCGCCACCAATAGGTGAGTCTTCTTATCTTTGGATCGTTTGAAAGGCCCAACCATATCAAGCCCCCATACCGCAAAGGGCCAAGTAATTGGGATCATCCTCAACTCCTGAGCCGGCACATGAGCCCGTCGCGAAAACCTCTGGCAACCATCACATTTACTGACCAAGTCCTCTGCATCAGCATGAGCCGTCAGCCAATAAAAACCATGACGAAAAGCCTTGGCCACAAGGGACTTTGAGCCGGCGTGATGGCCACAATCCCCTTCATGAATTTCACGCAAGATCTCTTTCCCTTCCTCAGGGGAAACACAACGCTGAAACGCCCCTGTAACACTGCGATGATGCAGCTCGCCATCGATAACAATCATTGACTTAGCTCGCCGGGTTATTTGCCTGGCCAAAGTTTCATCCTCAGGCAACTTGCCCCAGGTCATGTAAGCCAGGTACGACATTGTCCAGTCTGGTATGACGTGGAGAGCCGCCACCAGTCGCGCCTCCGGGTCAGGGACAACCAAGTCTTCCTCTGTAGACAGCTTAACAGAAGGATTATACAGGACATCCAGGAAAGTATTAGGCGGTACCGGCTTTCGCTGAGAGCCTAGCCAGCTTAGGGCATCAGCCGCCTCATTCTTCCTGCGATCAATGTGCTCCACTTGGTAGCCCTGAAAGTGCCCAGCAATGGCATCAACTTCGCGGCGATAAGCCGCCATGAGAGGGTCTTTAGAGTCCCACTTGCCTGATACTTGTTGAGCCACCAAGTCTGAGTCACTGAAACACCTTACCCGGCTCAAGCTCATCTCCTTAGCCATCCGAAGACCGTGGAGCAAGGCCTCGTACTCAGCCGCATTGTTAGTGCAAGGAAACATCAACTGTAACACATAATGGAACTTGTCACCTTTAGGGGAAGCCAATACAACTCCAGCCCCCGAGCCCTCCAGCTGCCTGGACCCATCAAAGTGGATAGTCCAATATGTGTTATCCGGCTTCTGCTCGGGCACTTGTGACTCTGTCCAGTCATTGATGAAATCCACCAAGGCCTGAGATTTAACAGCAGTGCGTGACACGTACTTGAGGCCATGAGGTCCAAGCTCTATAGCCCACTTAGCTACTCTCCCTGTGGCCTCTCTGTTTTGAATGATATCACCAAGAGGGGCAGAACTGACCACAGTGATGGGATGACCCTGAAAATAATGCTTGAGCTTCCGGCTTGCCATGAACACACCATAAACAAGCTTCTGCCAATGCGGATATCGCTGCTTGGACTCAATGAGCACTTCGCTGACATAATAAACTGGCCGCTGAACCGGATGCTCCTTGCCCTCCTCCTTGCGCTCCACCACCATAGCCACACTGACGGCTCGTGTGTTCGCCGCCACATACAGTAACAAGGGCTCCTTATCAACCGGAGCAGCAAGGACTGGGGGTTCTGCCAGCTGCTTTTTCAAATCCTCAAAGGCAGTATTAGCCGCATCATTCCAGACAAAGTTATCAGTTTTCTTCATCAACTGATATAATGGCATGGCTTTCTCACCCAAACGGCTTATAAACCGGCTTAAAGCAGCGATGCGACCCGCCAAGCGCTGAACGTCATTTATACACGCCGGCTTAGCCAGGGAGGTGATGGCCTTGATCTTCTCCGGGTTAGCTTCAATGCCTCTGTCAAAACCAAAAAACCCAAGAGTTTGCCAGCAGGAACACCAAAAACACACTTGGCCGGGTTAAGCATCATCTTGTAGATCCGGAGGTTATCAAAGGTCTCCCTTAAATCATCTATCAGGGTTTCCTCTTTTATGGACTTAACCACAATATCGTCCACATAGGCATGAACATTGCGCCCAATCTGTTTATGAAGACAGTTCTGTACACAACGCTGGTAAGTCGCCTGTGCACACTTGAGTCCAAAGGGCATAGACACATAGTAGAAGGCTCCAAAGGGAGTGATGAACGCCGTCTTCTCCTGGTCCTTAACTGCCATCTTAATCTGATGATATCTAGAATAAGCATCCAAGAAACTTAAGCGTGCACAACCTGCCGTAGCATCAATGATTTGATCAATACGGGGGAGGGCAAAAGGATCAGCCGGACACGCCTTGTTTAAGTCCGTGTAGTCCACACACATCCGCCAGGTGCCGTTCTTCTTGAGTATGAGCACCGGGTTAGCCAACCACTCTGGGTGAAAGACTTCAACAATAAACCCGGCCGCCAAGAGCCGGGCCACCTCTTCACCAATGGCTTTCCGCCTCTCTTCATTAAACCGCCGAAGGAACTGCCTGACCGGCTTAAATTTCGGATCAACATTGAGAGTGTGCTCAGCGAGCTCTCTAGGTACACCTGGCATGTCGGAAGGTTTCCATGCGAAGATGTCCCTATTCTCACGGATGAACTCGATGAGCGCGCCTTCCTATTTTGGATCCAGATTGGCGCTGATGCTAAATTGCTGAGATGAGTCTCCTGGAACGAAATCAACAAGTTTAGTCTCATCAGCTGACTTAAATTTCATCGCCGACTCATTCTCCGTAGTCAGCTTCTTCAGAGAGGTCATATCTGTTGGGTCAACGTTGTCTTTGTAAAACTTCAACTCCTCTGTTGCACAAACAGATTCTGCATAAGCTGCATCGCCTTCCTCACACTCCAGAGCCACTTTCCGGCTGCTGTGAACCGTAATGGTCCCATTATGACCCGGCATCTTGAGCTGTAAGTATACATAACACGGCCGTGCCATGAACTTGGCGTAAGCTGGCCGTCCAAATATAGCATGGTATGGACTTCTTATCTTGACCACCTCAAAGGTCAATTTCTCCACCCTGTAGTTGTTCTCATCTCCAAAGGCCACTTCCAACTCAATCTTGCCGACTGTATAAGCCGACTTACCAAGTACCACCCCGTGAAAAATAGTGTTGGACTGGCTGAGGTTCTTATCAATCAACCCCATACGACGGAACGTCTCATAATAGAGGATGTTGATGCTGCTGCCTCCATCCATGAGCACCTTAGTGAACTTATATCCTCCCACCTAAGGAGCCACCACCAGGGCCAAGTGACCCGGATTATCCACCCGTGGAGGGTGATCCTCCCTGCTCCACACTATAGGCTGCTCAGACCACCGCAAGTAGCGTGGAACTGCCGGCTCAACAGCATTCACAGCCCTCTTGTGAAGCTTCTGATCTCGCTTGCATAGACTAGTGGTAAACACATGATACTATCCACCGCTAAGCTGCTTTGGGTTGGTCTGATAACCCCCTGCTGCTGTTGATGACCCTGGCCAGACTGTTGATTAAAGCCCCCTTGACCGTTCTGAGGACCGGAATTTGAGCCGCCGCCCGGGCCATGAAAGCCGCCGGCGCCTGAGCCGCCGCCCGGGCCATTGTAATTCTTAAAGGCCTTCATGATTGCACAATCCTTCCACAGATGCGTCGCTGGCTTCTCTCTAGAGCCATGCCTTGGACAAGGTTCATTCAACAGCTGCTCCAGCATCGGACCTGACCCGCCGCCTCGGGGAGGGGGCCTCCCCTTACGTCGCTGGTTATTACCTTGTGAGCTGGCGTTGGCTACAAACTCTAGGCTGCCATCGGCCTTGCGCTTGCCTCCTCCTTGGTTCCCCGGGTTAAACTGAGGACCCTTGCCATTGCCGTTCTTCTTTCCCTTCCCTGTCCTTTCATCATCTGAAGGGGGATCCTTGGTACCATCAGAATCGGCGTACTTGACAAGAGCCGCCATTAGTGTACCCATATCACTGCAGTCGCGCTTAAGCCGCCCGAGTTTCATCTTCAGGGGCACAAAACGACAATTCTGCTCCAGCATTAAAACCGCTGAGCCGGCATCCATCTTGTCTGACGAGTGTATGATCTCCTTAACCCGGCGAACCCAATGTGTCGTAGACTCACCCTCCTGCTGCTTACAGTTAGTCAAATCCACAATTGACATAGACTGCCTATAGGTATCTTTGAAGTTTTGGATGAACCGGGCTTTCAGCTCAGCCCAAGACCCAATGGAATTCGGTGGTAGCCCTTTCAACCAAGTGCGGACAGTCCCATCTAACATCATGGTGAAATACTTAGCCATGGCCGCCTCACTGACCTCCAGCAGCTCCATAGCCATCTCATAACTCTCGATCCAGGCCGCAGGCTGTAAGTCTGCTGTGTAATTAGGCACCTTCCTAGGGCCTTTGAAGTCCTTGGGTAGACGCTCATTGCGGATAGCTGGTACTAAACAAGGGACACCCCCGGTCCTGGTAGGGATGCCCACGTCGACGGAAGTCGTCGGATAAGCCGGGGGGGTCTGGTAAGCCGTCAATTGAGGCACTTGCTCCGCCTCTTGCCGCGCTCTGTCCTGATCTGCTGCATGAAAGGCTCCATTATGAGCCGAGCCATGGCCAGGAGGCGGGTCATGGTGTCGGACGTTACTTGAGCCGGTCGCTGAGATCATGTGCCTGCTGTAACTCGGGCTCGGACGGGGGGTCGAGTGGATCCTGTCCCGGCTGTAGGAGTACGCCTCTTGCTGCGCCAGTGCCGTCTGAAGGAGTTCCCTGACCCGGCGGGTCTCAATAGCCGTCGGAGAGTCGCCGTCAACTGGGAGAGCCGCCAACCGTGCTGCCGCAGCGACCATGTTCTCCAGCGGGTTATTATAATGACCCGAGGGTATTGGCACGTACTGAGGCGGGGCAAGGGGCACCTGGGGAGGCCCCATCACTCGTGGCTGAATAGGGGTTCCAGACCCAGGCACTATGACCCCTGGCGGGTTACTAGACCCTGCACCTGGCGTGTTGAAGAGGTTGCGTGGATCGTAAACCGGAGGGAGTCGAGATTGGGTCTTTTGATGCCTCCTTCTCATGACCTCATTGGACGCGTTCTGATCCATCGTGAGTTGGAAGGACTGCGCCTGGATCAGCTGAGTTTGGGCATCGAGAGCCGCCCTCTCTGCAGCCATCCTGATCCCTTCCGCTGCAAGCTCCTCCTTAGCTTTCACTAGATCCAATTTTAATTGTGCCACCTCTGCATCATGCTGAGCTTGATCCGCCGGGTCAACCGTGGCGGTTAACAGGGCCGTCATCTTGTCCGTGAGATCCATCAGCACCTGGGCCGGAGAAGGCACCGGGTTTCCCGCTCCAGCAGCGGGATTCTGAACAGGCTGCGCGCCAGCCATAAAGACTCCGACCTGACTCGGCGGCTCAAACGGGTCCGGAATACTGTCACCATCGGAACAACCCATGAGCCTGCCATCTTGAAGTTGATACAACGAGTTTGACTCATCGGTGGCCGACTCGCCGTCAGAGCCGGCGGCCGCCTCATCACCAGACCCAGATAGATCAGAGGGCCCTCCATGGATACATCCCACAAACGCGCGCCTTAAGGCAGGCCGGGCCCGGGCGGGTCGTGCCCGCTGAGCCGTCTCGATGAGATCGGCACAGAGATCCGGCTCAGGGCCCGGCTCACCAATCTTGCCAATGAAAACATGAATTTCGCCGAAGGGGACCCGGTACCCGTGCTCAATTGAGCCGGCGTCGGGGCCCCAGTTTGCATCGTCGATGTAGAGCTTGCCGCGACGACTCTTGGTCATCCGGCCCACAGCGTATCCCTTGAGCCCTTCGAAGCTTCCCTTCAAGAACTCAAATCCACCGTGCGCTGGCCCCACGGTGGGCGCCAACTGTCGTGGAATTGTCACGGCAGATGTCCTTGAGTTAGGACTTAGTCGTGGAGCCATCGCAGCTAGGAAGCTTGAAGGGGTTAATGCGGGACAAGGAACACGAGGGTTTATACTGGTTCGGCCCCTTACGGTGAAGGTAAAAACCTACGTCCAGTTTGATGTGGTATTGATTAGGGTTTCGATAACCTGGGAGCTAAACTGCTATCCCGGCTCTCGATGAGATTGTTGTCGCCCTTAAACTGCTGCCGGGTCGTCCCTTTATATAGGGTGGCTGATGCCCTGCAGCTCTCAGAGTCCCGGCCGGCTCATAAGAGTGTCCGGCTCGGACTCTCAACTATTCTTGCCTTACACTACAAGTTCTACCATAATAATGATTGTAACTACGGGCCGTAAGCCATATCCGGGTCTTAAGCCCATCTTTGGCCCACCGTCTTTAAGCTTGGCGCCGGGCTTCTGGCAATGACCATATGAGTAACCCGGCCCCTCCTGGCGGGTGACTCTAAGGTCTATATCCTCAACAGGAAGTGTAGGTGGTCAAATGGTAAAACCAAGGTTGGGCCTTGCTGGAGGAGTTTTATTCAAAGCGAACTGTCAAGGGGGTCCCATAAATCACCCAACCATGTAAGGAACGCAAACTCAAGGAACATAACACCGGTATGACGGAAACTAGGGCGGCAAGAGTGGAACAAAACACCAGGCATAAGGCCGAGCCTTCCACCCTTTACCAAATATATAGATGCATTAATTAAGTATGAGATATTGTGATATGCCAAAATATCCATGTTCCAACATGGAACCAACTTCAACTTCACCTGCAACTAGCAACGGTATAAGAAGGGCTGAGCAAAAGCGGTAACTTAGCCAAACAACGGTTTGCTAGGAAAGGATGGTTAGAGGCTTGACATGGCAATATGGGAGGCATGATATAGCAAGTGGTAGATAGCGCAACATAGCAATAGAACGAACAACTAGCAAAGCAAAGATAGAAGTGATTTCGAGGGCATGGTCATCTTGCCTGCAAGGTTCTCAGAGTTGTCGAAAGCTTGATCCTCGTAAGCGTACTCAACAGGTTCCTCGTTCACGAATTCGTCTCCCGGCTCTACCCACAGCAAGAACACAAGCAAAGGAACCACAATCAATCACGGGAAATGCACAAGCAACATGATGCAAAACATGCATGATATGCGGGATATGATATACGATGCATATGCGTGCTCCGGAGAAAAAGGATGAACAAGGCAGTAACTTGGCAAACCAAGTATGCCACTGGAAAGATGAGATGATTTCGGTCGAAATCGATATAAAGATCACCGGAAACGGATGCACGGTTTGCAAATGGCAAGCAAAACAAGAATGACACGTGTCTGCGATTAACAGCATGATAGCAATTAGAATACATCGAGTAACTATGCTACCGCACCCCAACATAGCAACTAAGCATATGGCAGTATTTTATAGGAGATGCTTGACAAAATATGGACACTGAGCTACGGCTAGATCACACAATAACAGGTTCAAACAAGCATGGCAAAAGTGCAAAAGATATCAGGTTCACAGACTTAGTGAAATTACTGGACATGGCATAAACAGCATCAGGTAGCAATGTTCAGAGCAAGCAAAATACATGCTACAGGAACTTAACATAGCAAAACAAGGCATGTCATGAATCTACTAAATGCATAGAACAAAAGTCCCTTACCGACCATGAGCCAAAAAGGATCAAAAGATATGATGGCACTCATGTAAACATAGCAAGTTTCGTTAATAGGTTTCAGACTTCGCAGAAATCAGAACATGGCATTCACAGCATTATAAAGGCATCTTTGTGAGCTCGATGCACTCATCACAGAGCAATGCATGACAAAACAAGCATACCTACAGCAAGATGGCATGTTTATGAAGCTAACCATGGCAAGAGAAACTTCATTGCATGAAAGGATCAACTACAACACAACCTTGGCAAAACTGAATATCATGTTAACATTCCGCCAGAAACATTTTATAGCAAAAATAGAGCAAGATTAAGAAATTCTAGGGCACTCCATAATTGCAAACAGGGGCATGGATGGATAGAGCACAACTATTTCTACAAAACATTCTTACTGAACATGCCCAAAAGAAGCATGGATCTCTCTGTAGCCACATGAATACATAGCAACAAAATAACAGCAGTAACAGACTTGGTGAAAATCCCAAGTCCCTGAAAACAGAAAACATCACGAAGCCTAGTTTGCATGCTTGTGCTAGTCACCACATAGATCACAAAAATACATGGCATACACCTCTGTAAAGATGGAATGGCATAGATCAAAACACATGCAGAGATCATGCTCATAAGATGCACACATCAATTGCAACAAAAATAACAAATCACCAAGTTCTGATAAGTAACAGCAGTAAACATCATATAGCACTCTTGCACCAGAGATTTGGGCATCAAGATGAACACAAACTAGCATGTCACAATGGAACAAAATCAATAGCATCTCGTGATGAACATTTCGGTATATTACACGCACGAAACGGAGCTATGTGCACGAAGATATGATGCGATGAACAGAGCAATATTATGCAAAAACTTCGGGACTTGG
>NC_057802.1:218178584-218215415 GCF_018294505.1 Triticum aestivum
GGACGGGCTCGGCGGGCTTCGGCAGCGGCGGCGTACGGGCGCCACGTGGCGCGGCGTGAGTGGGCGAGGGCGGCGGCGCAGTTTGTCCGGCGCGCGGAGGGAGCGGGGTTAGGGTTTGATCTGCGTGAAAATATCGGGGGGATCACCTATTTGTAGCTAGAGGGAGCTAGGAGACTCCAAATGGAGTGCGGTTTTCGCCCACACGATCGTGATCGAACGACCGAGAGCATGGAGGTGACTTAGATGGGTTATTGGACTGTTTGGAGGGTTTTTTTGCTGCAACACACAAAAGGACTTTGCGGTTACCCGGTTAACCGTTGGAGCATCAAACGACCTCCAAATGGAACGAAACTTGACAGGTGGTCTACCGGTGGTGTACCAAGGCCACTTGGCAAGCCTCGGTCCATTCCGAGAACGTTTAACACCCGCTCACGAAAAGAAACAAGAGGGGTGCGCCGGTGCACGTGGGAGTGTCGGATTGCAAAACGGACAATGGGGAAAATGCTCGGATGCATGAGACGAACACGTATGCAAATGAGATGCACATGATGACATGATATGGGATGCATGACATGAACAAAAAGCAAAACGAAAAACAAAACCCAACCACAGAGGGAATATCATAACACATAGCCGAAAATGGCAAGAGTTGGAGTTACAAATATGGAAAGTTACATCCGGGTGTTACACTAGAATCAGCGCACGCGGACTTGGCACTCAAATTCCAGCGGTAGCAGCAGCAGATCGACTCACTTAGCCAGGAAAGGGGGTCTCAGCAGCGGCAACAGCTAGCGGATGATCCAACATTGGATAGCACCGTCCCATCCATGCCGAGAAGCAGCGTTGGTTCCGCCCCGGGTGACGCACTGCTGGATAGATACCCTGTGGATGACATCATGGAGAGCACTAACTGTGAGCTACACTTCAAAATGAAGAACATATCCATGAAGGTGGCGGACGCCATTGCTTATACAATTCCCCCGATGCAACCTTCCATTGCAACCCGATTCTAGCCGGCTATGCTCGTGTCGTGGTTGATGAGGTGGTGGACCAATATTCGGGGCTAGAGCTTGACATTCCTGGAGGTGACGAGGAGCACAAACTGGGAGAGGCCAAACATCGTATCATCCTATGGAGAAAGGATTGCATCATCTTTCGAAGGCCACCGACACCGCGTCAGCCGACTCCTCCTCGAAGTCCGCCACCGCATCAGCAGACTCCCGCTCCTCCAAGTCCACCAACGCGTCAGGCCACTCCTCCTCCTCCAAGTCTGGCACAGCGTCAGGCCACTCCTCCTGCTTCAAGTCCGGCACAACGTCAGACCACTCCTCCTGCTCCAAGTCCGACACCGCGTCAGGCCACTCCTCCTGCTTCAAGTCCGGCAAAGCGTCAGGCCACTCCTCCTCCTCCTCCAAGTCCGGCACAGTGTCATGACACTCCTCCTGCTCCAACTCAACCACGTCAGCCGTCTCCGCCGCCTCAGCAATCGCGGAAGAGAGCCGACGTAGCTATGGTGCGTAGCGGTACAATTTGAGGTAGTGCAGGAGGTACAGGCGAAGGCAAGCGATATAAATATGGTCCAAGCCTCGCTCCTCTTCCCCAGAGGGCTTACGACATGACCGAGGAGCAAAACGCAGCCGTAGTGAAGGCCCAAGTGGACGCCCATTTTGGACCGAAATCGGGACCGCCGCCAAGGGAGAAAGTGCCTGAGGAAAAGATTGACCACTTTATTCGTATGGCTAGACCACCAGCTCCCAAGCCTGTTGACTCAGACTATGAGCGCCAAATCAGGAAGGCACATCGAGCACGACTACAGAAGGAGTCGAGCTCGAGCTCGAGCCAAGCAGCTGGCAAAAATGCAGGAAAACCGTTCCCCAGTTGGGAGAACAGGCGGCGAAATCGATCCCCCCGCTTGTTGTGCCAACACATGAGAGTACCTGCGCCCTATATATGTGGGCAAACCGTTCCCCAGCTGGGCAATCTGTTAATAACCGAGGAGCATATAAGGCAGGCTGAAATGCTCGATATCACTGTTGGACAACTCCTCGATATCGAGCCCATATCTCCGCTTAGAGAGGAGGAAATAAAACGGAAATATGTCCACGGCCAACCTTTGGTCGAGCTCGAGGAGGTCAAGAACCTCCCAACGAGAATGTATGAATTGCATGATTGGTACATGAAAATTACCAAGAGTTCCAATCGAGAGTCCCTCATGATGAATGTCAAGGAAGAGCATTACTTCCATAAGCTAGCTCTGTCCGTTGAGTATTCAGAACTATTTCAGTTATTCAATCAAGATGCACTCGACAAATCTCTCGTCAGTTGCTATTGTCTGTAAGTGATTTCTTTCTATAATTTAAGTCTCAAGCTAGCTTTAGTACTCATTGATCGATCATTACCTGTAATTATCTGCACTATATTCTTTTTTGTGGTATTATACAGGATGAAGATGTATGAAATGAAAAAAGCTGGACGCTATGGCATTGGGTTCATTGACCCAAATACCATTAATGAACACACATGGAAATTGGAATGGTATAAACAAGATGTAGAGAATAAAATGCTAGAGTTCTTAAAGCGCCTCAATACCAATGAAGATATACTACTTCCTTACAACTTCCTGTGAGTCACACTGTCTTGTACTACAAATTCTGTGTTTGCTTACTAGCTAGCTAGATGTTAATAATTAAGTGTATAGGGTTTAGGGTAGTTGATTAGTGTTATGCACATGCCCGCTTAATTAAGACATGCAAACGTGTGCGCATGCAGTTACCACTGGATCTTGTTAGTCATTAGAGTTGAAGAAGGAAAAGTTGAAGTACTGGACTCACTACTTAAAATAGAAAGTGACTTCACCATCTTGAAGGGGATAGTCGACACGTAATTTCAATCATTATTAACTATATCTCGGCCTATTTAGTTCGTCATTTCCTGATATCAACTATTTAATAACCCCTTTATTAATTTTCTTTGCCGGCGGGCAGGGCTTGGGTAAAGTTCATCAAGGTGACTCCAGGCAAATGGCGACAAAAGCTATTTTGGTATCGACCGAAGGTAAGTAATTAAGTAGTACTAGCTAGCTACCATCTCTTTAATTCTTGTTTCAATACCATTAACTAATTATCATGCTTGTTTAATTATTATCTGATTAAATTCTATTCTCGTAAAGGCCTGAAGCAGGGGCCAGGGACTGAAGTGTGTGCATACTATGTTTGCGAGAACATTCGCATGATGGCGTCCAAAAGGAGCAAATCTGATAGACAGGAATGGGTACGTTTGCCAGAACACTATTCACAAATTTTACATGATTCTCGATATCTAGTCACACAACTAATACACATGCATATTGATCTCCTTCTTAACAGTTCAAAGACGTGCGGGACAAGCTCCTACCAACAGAGCGCATACGAGCACTTCAAGAGGAAATAGCGGGATTTTTGCTCGACCAGGTCATAGATCCCAAAGGAGAATACTATTACCCGCTACCGCCCCCATGAACCACTCCCAGTTGTCATCGTGCTCTGAAGGCACCAAGGCAACACGTAGGAGAAATTGTATATATACCTAATTGTATATATATATACATACATGTGTATGTGTGAATAAGAGAGCGGCGATATGGGTCATACTACCATATAGTCCCATTATCTGGACCATGCAACACCCTCATCTAGCAGGCTAGCAGCGCATTGAATATTTTCCATGCGAGCTCTCAAAAGTGTTGTATTCCACGGCGGACATACAACCCCCGTATGATATGACCGTGTGCCCGCGGTGGCAGATTTGGCAGGTTGGTGGGGGCCGCAGGAGCAGGTGTGCAGTTGACGAGATGGACCGCCGGCACAGTACTTGCGTCTTAACAGGACCAATGTACAGAATCCTGCTGGGAAGCTAGATCCTCGTGCGCCGGGATGGATTAAGAAGTAATCGCCTGATGATATGTACATAGCAAACTAACAAATGGATCGTAGTGCAGTGATTACGGATACGTAATTTGTGGACGTGCATGCTTTCCTGCTGTTTTGTGAAGCTCATGTATACTCAAATTCTGAGTCGTTTTCATTCAAATACTGAATGAACATTGCTGGGTACATAAGTGAACTAGCTCAATGCTTGCAGAGAGGACCATCTAGCTTAATGATTTGTTCTGAATTTCGGTAGTTCATGAATTCTGAAACAATTCTGAAAGGGAACCTAAGAAAACAAGAATTGTAAAAAAAAATATTGCGGGAGTAATCAATCAACATTTCTGCTTGCATTTCTATCCCGAGTTCTGGTAGTAGAGTGATTGTGGATTGTTAAGAGCATCTCCAGTCGTTCGGCACCCCAGGGACTAAAATAAGGCCTCCTAGGGGCTAACCGGCGCTATTTTCGCCGTCGAAATGCTCGGGTTCCCAACCGCCACCCCGGGTTGGCCCCAAACGTCGTTTTTTCAAATGCAAATTTGGCTAAATTTCGAAGAAAATGAAGCGAATTTGGACGAAATTCAGGCGGTTTTCATTCATATTTGTAAAGACGAGTAATAAAAAACTAAAAAAACTACGACGCCGCCGCCGCCCCGAGCCTACTACACACTGAGGAGCTTGTAGAAGGCGGTGTAGTCGCCGCCATCGTCCTACACGCCGCCACTAGTGCAGAACCGGGCTATAGCACCGGTTCGTAAGGGCCTTTAGTGCCGGTTCTGCAACCGACACTAAAGGGTGGGGACTAAAGCCCCCCCTTTTAGTGCCGGTTCTGCATGAACCACCGCTAAAGGGCCACCACGTGGCACGAGCCAGCGCCGGGGGCGGGGAGCCCTTTAGTACCGGCTGGTAACACCAACTGGTCCTAAAATGTTTGGGGGGTTTTGGTTTCATGATTTCTTTTTCCTTTAATTTTGTGTTTTTCATTTAATTCTTTTTCGTTTGCTGGTATTTTACGATACTACATATTGTACACGTTATGCATATATAAAAATAGAATTTCTCGTAGAACCGTTCATATATATATATATATATATATATATATATATATATATATATAGGGATGCTATTCATCACCCAGGGTGCAGAATAAGTTATTCTTCCCCCGAGGTAATCTTACAATCACTTCATAATTAAATTACATTTGGAATTCAAATAGTTACATTCCTATTGATTCAGTACGTAAATTTTGGTATAAAAAAAAAATAAAGGTCATAAGACAAGAAAATTTGGAGTTTATGTATATTTTACACTATGTTTTTACGTTTGTAATTTTACATAACATAAAATATTTTTTACGGCGATTATATATTTTCTTACGGTCTCTTTTTAGTCAGAAATAAGACAAAACTTACGGAACGTAAAATTATTATGCATTGGTGGTAAAATAGAGGGGGGGGTGAAGAATAACTATTTCCTCACCCAGGGTGACGAATAGTCAATCCCTATATATATATATATATATATATATATATATATATATATATATATATATATATATATCATCGAATGTCTCACAACCACCCGAAAATTCAACATGGCTCATACGATCATATGCTCATATTATCCGGACCTATGGTTTGCATAGGGATCTGGTCCTTCGGTTGTATAACTAGACGTATTGCTTTTGGTTGGAATATAGGAACAATTGTTATGGCTCCCTCCTGTGCACAATTAATGCTAGAACAGATGTTAGTCCTCTACGGTCTAGGGTCGTGGTAGCATTTCCTGGACCGACTATGTGAAACATCAGGACCACGAAAGAGGCGTCAACCCAATTTATATAATCGCGCTGCTCACTCACCCAGATCCCCTATCATCATCTTCTCCCTTCTCCGTAACCAACACCACAGGCGTCAGCAAAGGGCTGCTCATTTTCCTCCTTGTCCATCATGTTGAGCAAGTCTTCACTACAATTTTTATTTTCCTCAAATACCCAGGTCATTTCAGATTAATCAGTCACATTAACCATAAAAGGACTTGAAATGGTGCGTACTAGTTGTAATGACAGAGTACGTTTTACGTAGTACTAGATTTTTTTCAAAGATGGGTCCTTCATCACCATGTCTTTCTACGAACCTCCTGATCTGAGAGCCCCCATGGCGCATGACCACCTTTCAGTGGATTGAGTCCACTCGAACCCTAATTTTTTATCCCGCAAAAAAAAGAACCCTGCTTTTTTATTTAGTTTTAGAAAATAAAAGGCTATCACATTTCCGAACGGAAACGTTCTCTGATCATGCGCGGCAAACAAAATCGAAAATTACATACCACCGAGGCACACACTAGCACAAGTTGGACTTAGAGAATCTCTACTCGCCCCCTCAACAGCCCCCCATGTCTCTTTTTTATCGCCGGCTCAAAAACACCGGCCCAGTCACGCCCCAGGAGCCCAAATTTCACCGGTTAGGGCTGAAATTGGTGCCGACGGACCCAGGCCGAACCCAGCGCGCTGGGGGGCCGACCTGGGGCGCCGGGGGAAGAAAAAATGCGCCAAAACTTCCCGCGCCGGACTCCTACCCCGTGGGCCCACCGAGTCAGTGACTGCATCGTCGTCCTCATCTCATCGCCTCGCCTCCCGCGCGAATCAATGCCATGCCTGCCGCCGGTTAGCCTTCCATTGATCACGGGCGGCGCAGTAAAGGCAAGCTGCCGCGCGTCCCGCCACTTCCCACCACGCGTCCGCACTGCTGCCGCCCCCTCATCGCTATAAAAGCCGCCTCGTCGCCCCTGGCCACACACTCGCCTCCACAGCCCTCTCTCTCTCGCCACCGACCACCTTCTTTCCCTCGCCGCCCTTGCTCTCGCCCTCTCTCCTCACTCTAGACATATGGCCGAGAGATTCCCCAGCGACGGAGCGACGGCCAACGGCTTCGGCCGCCGCCATCTGCACGAGTGGGAGGCGCGCCTTCTCTACGAGGCCAACTACCCGGCGCCGCCCGACATGCGTGTGCAGTGTACCGGGCTCTTGGAGGCTCAGCGCCGGAGTCGTCCCCGTGCCCCCGCCGCCCTCGGACGCTGAATGTCGTGGCGAGATCACGCGGATCCGGGCGCCTTGCCAGAGGAAGTGCGACAACAGCCAAAGTACGCCCCGACAATCCACACTCCGTGGATGTCGTACTTTCAACACCGCCACGCAAACCAGCTCGCGTCCACCAATGGCGTGCCGGCACCAAGGGGGCGCCACAACTCCGACGGCCGCCATCAGTGGTGGGGCGTCCCCGGGCGCACGCTCCACGCCGTCCTCGAGCACATCGAGGGTGGCAACTTGCCACCATTGGAGTACCCGACACCGTCGTTCCCGCACCGGAGTGGCAACTCGTGGCTGCCGAGGCGCATGGTGGGGCGTCCTCCTCTTCCTCCGGCTCCCACTCCTCCAACACGATGCCTCTCGCTACCGTCAAGCCCGAGCCCCATGAGACGTCGGAGCGCCGGCGCAGCCGCGGCGGCAGCCTCGTCATAAATGAGGGCCACCGCGAACCTTCACCTCCCCGTGGCCATCTTCGCCTGGCCAGGCCGAAGAAGGAGCCGGTGACGCCGCCCGTGGTCGTCTAGCAGGAGCACGTCGAGATGGCCGCCGACCTCGAAAACGGCATGGGACGACTACGTGCGGGAGGAGATGTAGCGTCAGCATCGCATTCTAGAGGAGATCGCTATGCGGCACCGCAGCCGCGATGAGGGTGATGTCACCGTCCTCGACGATAGCGACGAGGAGGCGCCGGCACCGACCAACCCCGTCCGCAGCGGCGACCCAGGACAAGGCTGCAGCAAGGACGGCGCACTAGTAGAAAAAGTGTCAAATGTTCAGCTCATTAGTCTCGGTTTGAATTTGAGCCGGTACTAATGTGTCCATTAGTGCCGGTTCCAACGGCTAGGCAGGCCGCTCTCATTTGTACCGGTTCTTGCCGAAATTTTAGCACCGGTTCGTGCCACGAACCGGTACTAAAGAGAGTGGTGGCAGGATGTTGTCAGTCTGGGGCCCCTCCAGCACCTTTAGTACCGGTTTGTGGTACGAACCGGTGCTAAAAGTCGTCCTATATAAACCCTTCGTCCACCCGAGCTCGCTTCTTCCCCCTTTCCCCTCTCCTCTATTCTTCCCTTCTTCTCGAGCTCATCACAAATTTTGCCCAAATTTTGTCAAGATTTGAAGGCCCCCATCTATTCAAATGATCACAAAGGTTAGCAACTTTGTCCTTTCATCTCTCATTGCTAGATTAGCTCTTGCAATGCTCTATAAGTATAGTGATTTGTGGGTTTTATTTTGGGAGGAATTATATGTGGTAGTATTTGATTTATATGCAATTTGAGGTCAAAATAACACTTAGTTTGCATATGTAGGTGTGGTTTACTTAGTGCCTTCTAAATCTCCGTCGTAACCACCGGCGATCGCCCGCACCGTCCCATCGCCGACACCACCTTGTGGTGAGCCTCTTGTTCATGAATTTTTTATTTAAAAAATTGATGTTTGTGTGATTTGGATATATAGTTACTCGTATAATTATCTTACCCGTACGTTGTTTGTTATACATAGTGCCATGGTTTTGATATCCGTCCCCGTCGGCCCTCGTCCTTGTTATGATTCGGATGTGGTATATTCTCTTTTAAAACTATTTGTTGCATTTCGTGTTTATGACCTAATGTCTGCATCCTCTACCACAGTGAGTACGAGGATTTGAACGCGTGCCCGGTATGCGGTGCATTGCGCTATAAGACCAGTCGCGATGACCCTGGTGATGTCGAGGGCGAGCACCCCAAGAAAAAGATTCCTGCCAAGGTGATGTGGTATGCTCCTATAATACCACAGTTGAAACGTTTCTTCCAAAACAAAGAGCATGCCAAGGCGATGCGATGGCACAGAGAAGACCGTAAGAAAGACGGAAAGTTGAGAGTACCCGCTGACGGGTCGCAGTAGAGAAAAATCGAGAGAAAGTACAGGGAGGAGTTTGCAGGTGACGCAAGGAATGTATGGTTTGGTCTAAGCGCAGATGGCATTAATCCTTTTGGGGAGCAGAGCAGCAACCATAGCACATGGCCCGTGACTCTATGTATGTATAACCTTCCTCCTTGGTTGTGCATGAAGCGGAAGTTCATTATGATGCCAGTGCTCATCCAAGGCCCTAAGCAACCCGGCAACGACATTGATGTGTACCTAAGGCCATTAGTTGAAGAACTCTTACAACTGTGGAATGGAACAGGTGTACGTGCGTGGGATGAGCACGGACAGGAAGAATTTGACCTAAAGGCGTTGCTGTTTGTGACCATCAATGATTGGCCTGCTCCCAGTAACCTTTCAGGATAGACAAACAAGGGATACCGCGCATGCACACACCGTTTGGATGACACCGACAGTATATATTTGGATAATTGTAGAGGAATGTGTACCTGGGACATCGTCGATTTCTTCCAAGCAGGCATCGCGTAAGAAAGAAAGGCAAGCATTTCAAAGGTGAGGCAGATCACCGGACGAAGCCTCGCCACCGTACTGGTGCTGATGTACATGATATGGTCAAGGATTTGAAGGTAGTCTTTGGAAAGGATCCTGGCGGACAACCTGTTCCGAATGACGCTGACGGACGCGCACCCATGTGGAAGAAGAAATCTATATTTTGGGACCTGCCCTATTGGAAAGACCTAGAGGTCCGCTCCGCAATCAACGTGACGCACGTGATGAAGAATCTTTGCGTGACCCTGCTTGGCTTCTTGGGAGTGTATGGGAATACAAAAGATACACCGGAGGAACGGGAGGACCAACAACGTATGCACGGAAAAGATGGCATACATCAGGGTCATGCCAGTTATGCTCTTACCAAAGAAGAGAAGGAAATCTTCTTTGAATGCCTGCTCAGTATTAAGGTACTGTCTGGCTTCTCAGCGAATATAAAGGGAATAATAAATATGGCAGAGAAAAAGTTCCAGAACCTAAAGTCTCAGGACTGCCACGTGATTATGACGCAACTACTTCCAGTTGCATTGAGGGGGCTTCTACCGGAAAATGTTTGATTAGCCATTGTGAAGCTATGTGCATTCCTCAATGCAATCTCTCAGAAGGTAATTGACCCAGAAATCATACCAAGGTTAGAGAATGATTTGGTGCAATGTCTTGTCAGTTTTGAGTTGGTGTTCCCACCATCATTCTTCAACATCATGACGCACGTCCTAGTTCACCTATGCGAAGAGATTAACGTTTTGGGTCCTGTATTTCTACACAATATGTTCCCCTTTGAGAGGTTCATGGGAGACTTAAAGAAATATGTTCATAACCGTGATAGGCTAGAAGGAAGCATCTCCAAGGGCCATGAAAATGAGGAGGTCATTGAGTTTTGTATTGACTTTATTCCTGACCTTAAGCCGATTGGTGTTCCTGAATGCTAGGAGGGGATCAAATAATATGTATGGACGGACATTCTCTCACTCAAGCACACTACACAGTTCTACAAAATTCCGCCTTGGTGGCTCCGTATATGGACGAACACAAGAATTTCTACGCTCCAAACACCCGGAGCGGTCTGATGACTGGATTACACGTGAACAAACGGGGACTTTCGCCGGCTGGTTGCAGACACGTGCCATGCATGACGCCGCTATTGAAGATGACCTGTACTCGCTGTCCCAGTTACCATCTTCGAATATAATGACTTTCAAAGGGTACGAGATAAATGTGAATACATTTTACACGATCGCCCAAGATAAGAAGAGCACCAACCAAAACAGTGGTGTCCGCTTTGATGCAGCAACCAAGACGGGAAAGGAAACATATTATGGTTACATAGAGGACATATGGGAACTTGACTATGGACGTGGTTTGAAGGTCCCTTTGTTTCGGTGCAAATGGGTCAATATGACACGAGGCGGGGTAACAGAAGACCCGCAGTACGGAATGACAATAGTGGATCTCAACAATCTTGCGTATGCAGACGAACCATTCGTCCTAGCCAATGATGTGGCACAAGTTTTCTATGTGAAGGACATGTCTACCAAGCCGAGAAAAAGAAAAGATAAGGAAGCAAATGCATCATACGATGAGCCAAAGCGCCATATAGTTCTTTTTGGGAAGAGAAACATCATGGAAATGGATGATAAGACAGACATGTCAGAAGATTATGAAAAGTTTGTTGAAATTGCTCCATTCACAGTGAATATTGACCCGAGCATCCAGTTAAATGTTGAAGATTTTCCATGGTTACGGCGCAAAGGGACACACGCGAAGAAAGAGTTTCACACCCAAAGATCTGGGATGTGATCGGCTTCACTATCATCACTTTCTTCTGTGTTTCACACCCAGGAGGGAATCTCTGTAATAGTTAGGGCAGTTATGTGTTTTGGCATTTGAAACGCGAAGAAATTTTATGTGCAAACAAATTCTTTCATGCATTTACTGATTTTTTCAACTAAATGACGCTGAAATTGAAAAACACTTCAAATGAACTCCGAAAAGGTTGAAAGTTGGCATGGTATCATAATTTCACCTACATAGCATGTGCAAAAAAGTAGAGAGGGTTACGGCAAAAACTGGATGCACTTCGTGTACAAAATGGACAATCTCTTTCGAAGTATCACGGTTTCGGACGAAAACTCATATGTTACAAAGGCATTTCATTTTTTAAATAACCTAAGAATTACCAAATTGAATATAATGATAAAACACACTAATATTAAACATAAGAAAAAAGAATCACTGAAAAATCTATTTTTAAAGTTAAGTTATTCACAAACTAGTGATTCACACAAATTTCAAATAATTCAAAATTTAAACTATTCAAATTTGAAAACTACCGGCATTAACAGAAAGTTTGTAATTTTGTGTACCTAAAGAAAAATATTCACAAAGAAACTCTAAATACAGCAAAAAACAACTCAGAAATAAATAAAAGAAAATAAATAAAGCAAAAAAGAAAAAAAAGAAAAATAAAAAAGCCCGCCTACTGGGCCACAGCGGCCTGCATACGACTAGAAACCCAACCTGTTGTTGGGCCAGAATGCAGGCCCGCAAGGCCCAGTAGGCCGACAGGGCAGCACAACATAGGTAGGCCCAGAAGGCCTGCTTTGGAGAGGAGCTCGAAGGAGCAGCCGCGGCTGGGTTTATAAACCAGTGCGGCTGCCCTTCGCTAGGCGAGGTGGGACTAAACTTTGCGCCCCTCGCCAGGCAGCGCACCACCTTTAGTACCGGGTGGTGGCACGAACCGGTACTAAAGGGGGGGGGGTCTTTAGTACCGGTTGGAGCCACCAGCCGGTACTAAAGGCCTGACCTTGCCGCCGCTTGGCCTGGCCAAAATAGGCCTTTAGTACCGGTTGGTGGCTCCAACTGGTACTAAAGGTGCCTCCTATATAAGTAACACTTCAAAAAATTTCAGTTTCTCATCTCCCACTTCTCTGTGCCGCCGCCTCGTCCCGCGCCGTCGCGGCCCCCGTCGCGTCGTCCCCGTCGACTCCACGCCACCCTCGTCCTCGTCGCGTCGTCCCCGTCGACTCCGCGCCGCCCCTGTCGCCGGCCCGTCCCCGTCGCCGCACTGGCCCGTTGCCATCCCCTCGCCTCGCTGTCGCCGTCGCCGCCTTGGATCGACCTCGCCTCGCCGTCACCGTTGTCGGTGTCAAAACCGGCGGATCTCGGGTAGGGGGTCTTGAACTGTGCGTCTAAGGTCAATGGTAACAGGAGACGGGGGACACAATGTTTTACCCAGGTTCGGGCCCTCTCTATGGAGGTAACACCCTACTTCATGCTTGATTGGTCTTGATGAATATGAGTATTACAAGAGTTGATCTACCACGAGATCGTAATGGCTAAAACCCTAAGAGTCTAGCCTGTATGACTATAATTGTATATCTTGCTGTTGGGTAACGTAGTAATTTCAAAAACTTTCCTACGCACACGCAAGATCATGGTGATGCATAGCAACGAGAGGGGAGAGTGTTGTCCACATACCCTCGTAGACCGAAAGAGGAAGCGTTAGCACAACGCGGTTGATGTAGTCGTACGTCTTCACGATCCGACCGATCAAGTACCGAACGCACGGCACCTCCGAGTTCAACACACGTTCAGCCCGATGACGTCCCTCGAACTCCGATCCAGCCGAGTGTTGAGGGAGAGTTTCGTCAGCACGACGGCGTGGTGACGATGATGATGTTCTACCGACGCAGGGCTTCGCCTAAGCACTGCTACAGTATTATCGAGGTGGACTATGGTGGAGGGGGGCACCGCACACGGCTAAAAGATCAAATCAATTGTTGTGTCTTTGGGGTGCCCCACTGCCCCCCGTATATAAAGGAGCAAGGGGGGGAGGTGCGGCCGGCCAGGAGGAGGCGCGCCAGGAGGAGTCCTACTCCCACCGGGAGTAGGACTCCCTCCCTTCCTCGTTGGATTAGGAGAAGGGGGGAGAGAGGAGGGAGAGAGGAAGGAAAGGGGGGGGGGCGCCGCCCCCTCTCCTTGTCCTATTCGGACTAGAGGGGGAGGGGCGTACGGCCCTGCCCTAGCCGCCTCTCCTCTTCTCCACTAAGGCCCACTATGGCCCATTAAGTCCCCGGGGGGTTATGGTAACCCCTCGGTACTCCGGTAAAATCCCGATTTCACCCGGAACACTTCTGATATCCAAATATAGGCTTCCAATATATCAATCTTCATGTCTCGACCATTTCGAGACTCCTCGTCATGTCCGTGATCACATCCGGGACTTCGAACAACTTTCGGTAAATCAAAACTCATAAACTCATAATATAACCATCAGCGTGCGGACCCTACGGGTTCGAGAACTATGTAGACATGACCGAGACACGTCTCCGGTCAATAACCAATAGCGGAACCTGGATGCTCATATTGGCTCCCACATATTCTACAAAGATCTTTATCGGTCAGACCGCATAACAACATACGTTGTTCCCTTTGTCATCTGTATGTTACTTGCCGGAGATTCGATCGTCGGTATCTCAATACCTAGTTCAATCTTGTTACCAGCAAGTCTCTTTACTTGTTCCGTAATACATCATCCCACAACTAACTCATTAGTTACAACGCTTAAGTGATGTGCATTACCGAGTGGGCCCAGAGATACCTCTCCGACAATCGGAGCGACAAATCCTAATCTCGAAATACGCCAACCCAACAAGTACCTTCGGAGACACCTGTAGAGCACCTTTATAATCACCCAGTTACGTTGTGACGTTTGGTAGCACACAAAGTGTTCCTCCGGTAAACGGGAGTTGCATAATCTCATAGTCATAGGAACATGTATAAGTCATGAAGAAAGCAATAGCAACATACTAAACGATCTAGTGCTAAGCTAACGGAATGGGTCAAGTCAATCACATCATTCTCCTAATGATGTGATCCCGTTAATCAAATGACAACTCATGTCTATGGTTAGGAAACATAACCATCTTTGATCAATGATCTAGTCAAGTAGAGGCATACTAGTGGCACTCTGTTTGTCTATGTATGCACACAAGTATTATGTTTCCGGTTAATACAATTCTAGCATGAATAATAAACATTTATCATGATATAAGGAAATAAATAATAACTTTATTATTGCCTCTAGGGCATATTTCCTTCAGTCTCCCACTTGCAGTAGAGTCAGTAATCTAGATTACACAGTAATGATTCTAACACCCATGGAGCCTTGGTGTTGATCATGTTTTGCTCGTGGAAGAGGCTTAGTCAATGGGTCTGCAACATTCAGATCCGTATGTATCTTGCAAATTTCTATGTCTCCCACCTGGACTAAATCCCGGATGGAATTGAAGCGTCTCTTGATGTGCTTGGTTCTCTTGTGAAATCTGGATTCCTTCGCCAAGGCAATTGCACCAGTATTGTCACAAAAGATTTTCATTGGACCCGATGCACTAGGTATGACACCTAGATCGGATATGAACTTCTTCATCCAGAATCCTTCATTTGCTGCTTCCGAAGCAGCTATGTACTCCGCTTCACACGTAGATCCTGCCACGACGCTTTGTTTAGAACTGCACCAACTGACAGCTCCACTGTTCAATGTAAACACGTATCCGGTTTGCGATTTAGAATCGTCCGGATCAGTGTCAAAGCTTGCATCAATGTAACCATTTACAATGAGCTCTTTGTCACCTCCATAAACGAGAAACATATCCTTAGTCCTTTTCAGGTATTTCAGGATGTTCTTGATCGCTGTCCAGTGATCCAATCCTGGATTACTTTGGTACCTCCCGGCTAGACTTATAGCAAGGCACACATCAGGTCTGGTACACAACATTGCATACATGATAGAGCCTATGGCTGAAGCATAGGGAACATCTTTCATCTTCTCTCTATCTTCTGCAGTGGTCGGGCATTGAGTCTTACTCAACTTCACACCTTGTAACACAGGCAAGAACCCTTTCTTTGCTTGATCCATTTTGAACTTCTTCAAAACTTTGTCAAGGTATGTGTTTTGTGAAAGTCCAATTAAGCGTCTTGATCTATCTCTATAGATCTTGATGCCCAATATATAAGCAGCTTCACCGAGGTCTTTCATTGAAAAACTCTTATTCAAGTATCCCTTTATGCTATCCAGAAATTCTATATCATTTCCAATCAGCAATATGTCATCCACATATAATATCAGAAATGCTACAGAGCTCCCACTCACTTTCTTGTAAATACAGGCTTCTCCAAAAGTCTGTACAAAACCAAATGCTTTGATCACACTATCAAAACGTTTATTCCAATTCCGAGAGGCTTGCACCAGTCCATAAATGGATCGCTGGAGCTTGCACACTTTGTTAGCTCCCTTTGGATCGACAAAACCTTCCGGTTGCATCATATACAACTCTTCTTCCAGAAATCCATTCAGGAATGCAGTTTTTACATCCATTTGCCAAATTTCATAATCATAAAATGCGGCAATTGCTTACATGATTCGGACAGACTTAAGCATCGCTACGGGTGAGAAGGTCTCATCGTAGTCAATCCCTTGAACTTGTCGAAAACCTTTCGCAACAAGTCGAGCTTTATAGACAGTAACATTACCGTCAGCGTCAGTCTTCTTCTTGAAGATCCATTTATTCTCAATGGCTTGCCGATCATCGGACAAGTCAACCAAAGTCCACACTTTGTTCTCATACATGGATCCCATCTCAGATTTCATGGCCTCAAGCCATTTTGCGGAATCTGGGCTCACCATCGCTTCTTCATAGTTTGTAGGTTCGTCATGGTCTAGTAACATAACCTCCAGGACAGGATTACCATACCACTCTGGTGCGGATCTTACTCTGGTTGACCTACGAGGTTCAGTAACAACTTGATCTGAAGTTTCATGGTCATCATCATTAACTTCCTCACTAATTGGTGTAGGCGTCACAGGAACCGGTTTCTGTGATGAACTACTTTGCAATAAGGGAGCAGGTACAGTTACCTCATCAAGTTCTACTTTCCTCCCACTCACTTCTTTCGAGAGAAACTCCTTCTCTAGAAAGGATCCATTCTTATCAATGAATGTCTTGCCTTCGGATCTGTGATAGAAGGTGTACCCAACAGTCTCCTTTGGGTATCCTATGAAGACACATTTCTCCGATTTGGGTTCGAGCTTATCAGGTTGAAGCTTTTTCACATAAGCATTGCAGCCCCAAACTTTAAGAAATGACAACTTTAGTTTCTTGCCAAACCACAGTTCATAAGGTGTCGTCTCAACGGATTTCGATGGTGCCCTATTTAACGTGAATGCGGCCATCTCTAAAGCATAACCCCAAAACGATAGCGGTAAATCAGTAAGAGACATCATAGATCGCACCATATCTAGTAAAGTACGATTACGACGTTCGGACACACCATTACGCTGTGGTGTTCCGGGTGGCGTGAGTTGCGAAACTATTCCGCATTGTTTCAAATGTAGACCAAACTCGTACCTCAAATATTCTCCTCCACGATCAGATCGTAGAAACTTTATTTTCTTGTTACGATGATTTTCAACTTCACTCTGAAATTCTTTGAACTTTTCAAATGTTTCAAACTTATGTTTCATTAAGTAGATATACCCATATCTGCTTAAATCATATGTGAAGGTGAGAAAATAACGATACCCGCCGCGAGCCTCAACATTCATTAGACCACATACATCTGTATGTATGATTTCCAACAAATCTGTTGCTCGCTCCATAGTTCTGGAGAACGGCGTTTTAGTCATCTTGCCCATGAGGCATGGTTCGCAAGTACCAAGTGATTCATAATCAAGTGATTCCAAAAGTCCATCAGTATGGAGTTTCTTCATGTGCTTTACACCAATATGACCCAAACGGCAGTGCCACAAATAAGTTGCACTATCATTATCAACTCTGCATCTTTTGGCTTCAACATTATGAATATGTGTATCACTACTATCGAGATTCATCAAAAATAGACCACTCTTCAAGGGTGCATGACCATAAAAGATATTACTCATATAAATAGAACAACCATTATTCTCTGAGTTAAATGAATAACCGTCTCGCATCAAACAAGATCCAGATATAATGTTCATGCTTAACGCTGGCACCAAATAACAATTATTTAGGTCTAATACTAATCCCGAAGGTAGATGTAGAGGTAGCGTGCCGACGGCGATCACATCGACTTTGGAACCATTTCCCACGCGCATCGTCACCTCGTCCTTGGCCAGTGTTCGCTTAATCCGTAGCCCCTATTTTGAGTTGCGAATATTAGCAACAGAACCAGTATCAAATACCCAGGTGGTACTGCGAGCTCTGGTAAGGTACACATTAATAACATGTATATCACATATACCTTTGTTCACCTTGCCATCCTTCTTATCCGCCAAATACTTGGGGCAGTTCCGCTTCCAGTGACCAGTCTGCTTGCAGTAGAAGCACTCAGTCTCAGGCTTAGGTCCAGACTTGGGTTTCTTCTCTTGAGTAGCAAGTTGCTTGCTGTTCTTCTTGAAGTTCCCCTTCTTCTTCCCTTTGCCCTTTTTCTTGAAACTGGTGGTCTTATTGACCATCAACACTTGATGCTCCTTCTTGATTTCTACCTCCGCAGCTTTTAGCATTGCGAAGAGCTCGGGAATCGTCTTATCCATCCCTTGCATGTTATAGTTCATCACGAAGCTCTTGTAGCTTGGTGGCAGTGATTGAAGAATTCTGTCAATGACGCTATCATCCGGAAGATTAACTCCCAGTTGAATCAAGTGATTGCAGTACCCACACATCTTCAGTATATGCTCACTGACAGAACTATTCTCCTCCATCTTGCAGCTGTAGAACTTATTGGAGACTTCATATCTCTCAACTCGGGCATTTGCTTGAAATATTAACTTCAACTCCTGGAACATCTCATATGCTCCATGACGTTCAAAACGTCTTTGAAGTCCCGATTCTAAACCGTAAAGCATGGCACACTGAACTATCGAGTAGTCATCAACACGTGACTGCCAGGCATTCACAATGTCTGTAGTTGCTTGCGCAGGTGGTACACCTAGCGGTGCTTCCAGGACGTAACTCTTCTGTGCAGCAATGAGGATAATCCTCAAGTTACGGACCCAGTTCATGTAATTGCTACCATCATCTTTCAACTTTGCTTTCTCAAGGAACGCATTAAAATTCAACGGAACAAAAACACGGGCCATCTATCTACAATCAACATAGACAAGCAAGATACTATCAGGTACTAAGTTCATGATAAATTTAAGTTCAATTAATCATATTAGTTAAGAACTCCCACTTAGATAGACATCCCTCTAATCCTCTAAGTGATCACGTGATCCAAATCAACTAAACCATAACCGATCATAACGTGAAATGGAGTAGCTTTCAATGGTGAACATCACTATGTTGATCATATCTACTATATGATTCACGCTCGACCTTTCGGTCTCAGTGTTCCGAGGCCATATCTGCATATGCTAGGCTCGTCAAGTTTAACCTGAGTATTCTGCGTGTGCAAAACTGGCTTGCACCCGTTGTAGATGGACGTAGAGCTTATCACACCCGATCATCACGTGGTGTTTGGGCACGACGAACTTTGGCAACGGTGCATACTCAGGGAGAACACTTTTATCTTGAAATTTAGTGAGAGATCATCTTATAATGCTACCATCAATCAAAGCGAGATAAGATGCTTAAAAGATAAACATCACATGCAATCAATATAAGTGATATGATATGGCCATCATCATCTTGTGCTTGTGATCTCCATCTCCGAAGCACCGTCATGATCACCATCGTCACCGGCGCGACACCTTGATCTCCATCGTAGCATCGTTGTCGTCTCACCAATCTTATGCTTCTACGACTATCGCTACCGCTTAGTGATAAAGTAAAGCATTACCGGGCGATTGCATTGCATACGATAAAGCGACAACCATATGGCTCCTGCCAGTTGCCGATAACTCGGTTAAAAAACATGATCATCTCATACAATAAAATTTAGCATCATGCTTTGACCATATCACATCACAACATGCCCTGCAAAAAGAAGTTAGACGTCCTCTACTTTGTTGTTGCAAGTTTTATGTGGCTGCTACGGGCTGAGCAAGAACCGTTCTTACCTACGCATCAAAACCACAACGATAGTTTGTCAAGTTGGTGCTGTTTTAACCTTCACAAGGACCGGGCGTAGCCACACTCGATTCAACTAAAGTTGGAGAAACTGACACCCGCCAGCTACCTGTGTGCAAAGCACGTCGGTAGAACCAGTCTCGCGTAAGCGTACGCGTAATGTCGGTCCGGGCCGCTTCATCCAACAATACCGCCGAACCAAAGTATGACAAGCTGGTAAGCAGTATGACTTATATCGCCCACAACTCACTTGTGTTCTACTCGTGCATTTGACATCTACGCATAAAACCAGGCTCGGATGCCACTGTTGGGTAACGTAGTAATTTCAAAAAATTTCCTACGCACACACAAGCTCATGGTGATGCATAGCAACGAGAGGGGAGAGTGTTGTCCACGTACCCTCGTAGACCGAAAGCGGAAGCGTTAGCACAACGCGGTTGATGTAGTCGTACGTCTTCACGATCTGACCGATCAAGTACTGAACGCACGGCACCTCCGAGTTCAGCACACGTTCAGCCCGATGACGTCCCTCGAACTCCGATCCAGTCGAGTGTTGAGGGAGAGTTTCGTCAGCACGACGGCGTGGTGACGATGATGATGTTCTACCGACGCAGGGCTTCGCCTAAGCACCGCTACAGTATTATCGAGGTGGACTATGGTGGAGGGGGGCACCGCACACGGCTAAAAGATCAAATCAATTGTTGTGTCTTTGGGGTGCCCCTGCCCCCGTATATAAAGGAGCAAGGGGGGAGGTGCGGCCGGCCAGGAGGAGGCGCGCCAGGAGGAGTCCTACTCCCACCGGGAGTAGGACTCCCTCCCTTCCTTGTTGGATTAGGAGAAGGGGGGAGAGAGGAGGGAGAGAAAAAGGAAGGGGGGGGGGGGCGCCGCCCCCCCTCTCCTTGTCCAATTCGGACTAGAGGGGGAGGGGCGCGCGGCCCTGCCCTAGCCGCCTCTCCTCTTCTCCACTAAGGCCCACTATGGCCCATTAAGTCCACGGGGGGTTCCGGTAACCCCTTGGTACTCCGGTAAAATCCCGCTTTCACCCGGAACACTTCCGATATCCAAATATAGGCTTCCAATATATCAATCTTCATGTCTCGACCATTTCAAGACTCCTCGTCATGTCCGTGATCACATCCGGGACTCCAAACAACCTTCGGTACATCAAAACTCATAAACTCATAATATAACCGTCATCGAAACTTTAAGCGTGCGGACCCTACGGGTTCGAGAACTATGTAGACATGACCGAGACACGTCTCCGGTCAATAACCAATAGCGGAACCTAGATGCTCATATTGGCTCCCACATATTCTACGAAGATCTTTATCGGTCAGACCGCATAACAACATACGTTGTTCCCTTTGTCATCTGTATGTTACTTGCCCTCGATTCGATCGTCGGTATCTCAATACCTAGTTCAATCTCGTTGCCGGCAAGTCTCTTTACTCGTTCCGTAATACATCATCCCGCAACTAACTCATTAGTTGCAATGCTTGCAAGGCTTAAGTGATGTGCATTACCGAGTGGGCCCAGAGATACTTCTCCGACAATCGGAGTGACAAATCCTAATCTCGAAATACGCCAACCCAACAAGTACCTTCGGAGACACCTGTAGAGTACCTTTGTAATCACCCAGTTACATTGTGACGTTTGGTAGCACACAAAGTGTTCCTCCGGTAAACGGGAGTTGCATAATCTCATAGTCATAGAAACATGTATAAGTCATGAAGAAAGCAATAGCAACATACTAAATGATCTAGTGCTAAGCTAACGGAATGGGTCAAGTCAATCACATCATTCTCCTAATGATGTGATCCCGTTAATCAAATGACAACTCATGTCTATGGTTAGGAAACATAACCATATTTGATCAATGAGCTAGTCAAGTAGAGGCATACTAGTGACACTCTGTTTGTCTATGTATTCACACAAGTATTATGTTTCCGGTTAATACAATTATAGCATGAATAATAAACATTTATCATGATATAAGGAAATAAATAATAACTTTATTATTGCCTCTAGGGCATATTTCCATCAGTCTCCCACTTGCACTAGAGTCAATAATCTAGATTACACAGTAATGATTCTAACACCCATGGAGCCTTGGTGCTGATCATGTTTTGCTCGTGGAAGAGCCTTAGTCAACGGGTCTGCAATATTCAAATCCGTATGTATCTTGCAAATTTCTATGTCTCCCACCTGGACTAAATCCCGGATGGAATTGAAGCGTCTCTTGATGTGCTTGGTTCTCTTGTGAAATCTGGATTCCTTCGCCAAGGCAATTGCACCAGTATTGTCACAAAAGACTTTCATTGGACCCGATGCACTAGGTATGACAGCTAGATCGGATATGAACCCCTTCATCCAGACTCCTTTATTTGCTGCTTCCGAAGCAGCTATGTACTCCGCTTCACACGTAGATCCCGCCACGACGCTTTGTTTAGAACTGCACCAACTGACAGCTCCACCGTTCAATGTAAACACGTATCCGGTTTGCGATTTAGAATCGTCCGGATCAGTGTCAAAGCTTGCATCAATGTAACCATTTACAATGAGCTCTTTGTCACCTCCATAAACGAGAAATATATCCTTAGTCCTTTTCAGGTATTTCAGGATGTTCTTGACCGCTGTCCAGTGATCCACTCCTGGATTACTTTGGTACCTCCCTGCTAGACTTATAGCAAGGCACACATCAGGTCTGGTACACATCATTGCATACATGATAGAGCCTATGGTTGAAGCATAGGGAACATCTTTCATCTTCTCTCTATCTTCTGCAGTGGTCGGGCATTGAGTCTTACTCAACTTCACACCTTGTAACACAGGCAAGAACCCTTTATTTGATTGATCCATTTTGAACTTCTTCAAAACTTTGTCAAGGTATGTGCTTTGTGAAATTCCAATTAAGCGTCTTGATCAATCTCTATAGATCTTGATGCCCAATATATAAGCAGCTTCACCGAGGTCTTTCATTGAAAAACTCTTATTCAAGTATCCCTTTATGCTATCCAGAAATTCTATATCATTTCCAATCAGCAATATGTCATCCACATATAATATCAGAAATGCTACAGAGCTCCCACTCACTTTCTTGTAAATACAGGCTTCTCCAAAAGTCTGTACAAAACCAAATGCTTTGATCACACTATCAAAACGTTTATTCCAACTCCGAGAGGCTTGCACCAGTCCATAAATGGATCGCTGGAGCTTGCACACTTTGTTAGCTCCCTTTGGATCGACAAAACCTTCTCGTTGCATCATATACAACTCTTTTTTTCAGAAATCCATTCAGGAATGCAGTTTTTACATCCATTTGCCAAATTTCATAATCATAAAATGCGGCAATTGCTAACATGATTCGGACAGACTTAAGCATCGCTACGGGTGAGACGGTCTCATCGTAGTCAATCCCTTGAACTTGTCGAAAACTTTTTGCAACAAGTCGAGCTTTATAGACAGTAATATTACCGTCAGCGTCAGTCTTCTTCTTGAAGATCCATTTATTCTCAATGGCTTGCCGATCATCGGGCAAGTCAACCAAAGTCCACACTTTGTTCTCATACATGGATCCCATCTCAGATTTCATGGCCTCAAGCCATTTTGCGGAATCTGGGCTCACCATCGCTTCTTCATAGTTCGTAGGTTCGTCATGGTCTAGTAACATAACCTCCAGAACAGGATTACCGTACCACTCTGGTGCGGATCTTCTGGTTGACCTATGAGGTTCAGTAACAACTTGATCTGAAGTTTCATGGTCATCATCATTAACTTCCTCACTAATTGGTGTAGGCGTCATAGGAACCGGTTTCTGTGATGAACTACTTTCCAATAAGGGAGCAGGTACAGTTACTTCATCAAGTTCTACTTTCCTCCCACTCACTTCTTTCGAGAGAAACTCCTTCTCTAGAAAGGATCCATTCTTAGCAACGAATGTCTTGCCTTCGGATCTGTGATAGAAGGTGTACCCAACAGTCTCCTTTGGGTATCCTATGAAGACACATTTCTCCAATTTGGGCTCGAGCTTATCAGGTTGAAGCTTTTTCACATAAGCATCGCAGCCCCAAACTTTAAGAAACGACAACTTTGGTTTCTTGCCAAACCACAGTTCATAAGGTGTCATCTCAATGGATTTTGATGGTGCCCTATTTAACGTGAATGCGGCCGTCTCTAAAGCATAACCCCAAAATGATAGCGGTAAATCAGTAAGAGACATCGTAGATCGCACCATATCTAGTAAAGTACGATTACGACGTTCGGACACACCATTACGCTGTGGTGTTCCGGGTGGCGTGAGTTGTGAAACTATTCCGCATTGTTTCAAATGTAGACCAAACTCGTAACTCAAATATTCTCCTCCACGATCAGATCGTAGAAACTTTATTTTCTTGTTACGATGATTTTCAACTTCACTCTGAAATTCTTTGAACTTTTCAAATGTTTCAGACTTATGTTTCATTAAGTAGATATACCCATATGTGCTTAAATCATCTGTGAAGGTGAGAAAATAACGATACCCGCCGCGAGCCTCAACATTCATCGGACCACATACATTTGTATGTATGATTTCCAACAAATCTGTTGCTCGCTACATAGTTCCGGAGAACGGCGTTTTAGTTATCTTGCCTATGAGGCATGGTTCGCAAGTACCAAGTGATTCATAATCAAGTGATTCCAAAAGTCCATCAGTATGGAGTTTCTTCATGCGCTTTAAACCAATATGACCCAAACGGCAGTGCCACAAATAAGTTGCACTATCATTATCAACTCTGCATCTTTTGGCTTCAACATTATGAATATGTGTATCACTACTATCGAGATTCATCAAAAATAGACCACTCTTCAAGGGTGCATGACCATAAAAGATATTACTCATATAAATAGAACAACCATTATTCTCTGATTTAAATGAATAACTGTGTCGCATCGAACAAGATCCAGATATAATGTTCATGCTTAACGCTGGCACCAAATAACAATTATTTAGGTCTAATACTAATCCCGAAGGTAGATGTAGAGGTAGCGTGCCGACGGCGATCACATCGACTTTGGAACCATTTCCCACGCGCATTGTCACCTCGTCCTTGGCCAGTGTTCGCTTAATCCGTAGCCCCTGTTTTGATTTGCAAATATTAGCAACAGAACCAGTACCAAATACCCAGGTGCTACTGCGAGCTCTGGTAAGGTACACATTAATGACATGTATATCACATATACCTTTGTTCACCTTGCCATCCTTCTTATCCACCAAATACTTGGGGCAGTTCCGCTTCCGGTGACCAGTCTGCTTGCAGTAGAAGCACTCAGTCTCAGGCTTAGGTCCAGACTTGGGTTTCTTCTCTTGAGCAGCAACTTGCTTGCTGTTCTTCTTGAAGTTCCCCTTCTTCTTCTTCTTCCCTTTGCCCTTTTTCTTGAAACTGGTGGTCTTATTGACCATCAACACTTGATGCTCCTTCTTGATTTCTACCTCCGCAGCTTTTAGCATTGCGAAGAGCTCGGGAATCGTCTTATCCATCCCTTGCATGTTATAGTTCATCACGAAGCTCTTGTAGCTTGGTGGCAGTGATTGAAGAATTCTGTCAATGACGCTATCATCCGGAAGATTAACTCCCAGTTGAATCAAGTGATTGTAGTACCCAGACATCTTGAGTATATGCTCACTGACAGAACTATTCTCCTCCATCTTGCAGCTATAGAACTTATTGGAGACTTCATATCTCTCAATCCGGGCATTCTTTTCAAATATTAACTTCAACTCCTGGAACATCTCATATGCTCCATGACGTTCAAAACGTTGTTGAAGTCCCGGTTCTAAGCCGTAAAGCACGGCACACTGAACTATCGAGTAGTCATCAACACGTGACTGCCAGGCATTCACAATGTCTGCAGTTGCTGGCGCAGGTGGTACACCTAGCGGTGCTTCCAGGACGTAACTCTTCTGTGCAGCAACGAGGATAATCCTCAAGTTACGGACCCAGTCCGTGTAATTGCTACCATCATCTTTCAACTTTGCTTTCTCAAGGAACGCATTAAAATTCAACGGAACAACAACACGGGCCATCTATCTACAATCAACATAGACAAGAAAGATACTATCAGGTACTAAGTTCATGATAACTTTAAGTTCAATTAATCATATTACTTAAGAACTCCCACTTAGATAGACATCCCTCTAATCCTCTAAGTGATCACGTGATCCAAATCAACTAAACCATAACCGATCATCACGTGAAATGGAGTAGCTTTCAACGGTGAACATCACTATGTTGATCATATCTACTATATGATTCACGCTCGACCTTTCGGTCTCAGTGTTCTGAGGCCATATCTGCATATGCTAGGCTCGTCAAGTTTAACCTGAGTATTCTGCGTGTGCAAAACTGGCTTGCACCCGTTGTAGATGGACGTAGAGCTTATCACACCCGATCATCACGTGGTGTTTGGGCACGACAAACTTTGGCAACGGTGCATACTCAGGGAGAACACTTTTATCTTGAAATTTAGTGAGAGATCATCTTATAATGCTACCGTCAATCAAAGCAAGATAAGATGCATCAAAGATAAACATCACATGCAATCAATATAAGTGATATGATATGGCCATCATCATCTTGTGCTTGTGATCTCCATCTCCGAAGCACCGTCATGATCACCATCGTCACCGGCGCGACACCTTGATCTCCATCGTAGCATCGTTGTCGTCTCGCCAATCTTATGCTTCTACGACTATCGCTACCGCTTAGTGATAAAGTAAAGCATTACAGGGCGATTGCATTGCATACAATAAAGCGACAACCATATGGCTCCTGCCAGTTGCCGATAACTCGGTTAAAAACATGATCATCTCATACAATAAAATTTAGCATCATGCTTTGACCATATCACATCACAACATGCCCTGCAAAACAAGTTAGACGTCCTCTACTTTGTTGTTGCAAGTTTTACGTGGCTGCTACGGGCTGAGCAAGAACCTTTCTTACCTACGCATCAAAACCACAACGATAGTTTGTCAAGTTGGTGCTATTTTAACCTTCACAAGGACCGGGCGTAGCCACACTCGGTTCAACTAAAGTTGGAGAAACTGACACCCGCCAGCCACCTGTGTGGAAAGCACGTCGGTAGAACCAGTCTCGCGTAAGCGTACGCGTAATGTCGGTCCGGGCCGCTTCATCCAACAATACTGCCAAACCAAAATATGACATGCTGGTAAGCAGTATGACTTATATCGCCCACAACTCACTTGTGTTCTACTCGTGCATATGACATCTACGCATAAAACCAGGCTCGGATGCCACTGTTGGGTAACGTAATAATTTCAAAAAATTTCCTACGCACACACAAGCTCATGGTGATGCATAGCAATGAGAGGGGAGAGTGTTGTCCATGTACCCTCGTAGACCTAAAGCGGAAGCGTTAGCACAACGCCGTTGATGTAGTCGTACGTCTTCATGATCCGACCGATCAAGTACCGAACGCATGACACCTCCGAGTTCAGCACACGTTCAGCCCGATGACGTCCCTCGAACTCTGATCCAGCCAAGTGTTGAGGGAGAGTTTCGTCAGCACGACGGCATGGTGACGATGATGATGTTCTATCGACGCAGGGCTTCGCCTAAGCATCGCTACAGTATTATCGAGGTGGACTATGGTGGAGGGGGGCACCGCACACGGCTAAAAGATCAAATCAATTATTGTGTCTTTGGGGTGCCCCCTGCCCCCGTATATAAAGGAGCAAGGGGAGGAGGTGCGGCCGGCCAGGAGGAGGCGCGCCAGGAGGAGTCCTACTCCCATCGGGAGTAGGACTCCCTCCCTTCCTTGTTGGATTAGGAGAAGGGGGGAGAGAGGAGGGAGAGAGGAAGGAAAGGGGGGGGCGCCGCCCCCCTCTCCTTGTTCTATTCGGACTAGAGGGGGAGGGGCGCGCAGCCCTGCCCTAGGCGCCTCTCCTCTTCTCCACTAAGGCCCACTATGGCCCATTAAGTCCCCGGGGGGTTCCGGTAACCCCTCGGTACTCCGGTAAAATCCCGATTTCACCCGGAACACTTCCGATATCAAAATATAGGCTTCTAATATATCAATCTTCATGTCTCGACCATTTCGAGACTCCTCGTCATGTCCGTGATCACATCCGGGACTCCGAACAACCTTTGGTACATCAAAACTCATAAACTCATAATATAACCGTCATCGAAACATTAAGCGTGCGGACCCTACGGGTTTGAGAACTATGTAGACATGACCGAGACACGTCTCCGGTCAATAACCAATAGCGGAACCTGGATGCTCATATTGGCTCCCACATATTCTACGAAGATCTTTATCGGTCAGACCGCATAACAACATACATTGTTCCCTTTGTCATCGGTATGTTACTTGCCCGAGATTCGATCGTCGGTATCTCAATACCTAGTTCAATCTCGTCACCGGCAAGTCTCTTTACTCGTTCCGTAATACATCATCCCGCAACTAACTCATTAGTTGCAATGCTTGCAAGGCTTAAGTGATGTGCATTACCGAGTGGGCCCAGAGATACCTCTCCGACAATCGGAGTGACAAATCCTAATCTCGAAATACGCCAACCCAACAAGTACCTTCGGAGACACCTGTAGAGCACCTTTATAATCACCCAGTTACGTTGTGATGTTTGGTAGCACACAAAGTGTTCCTCCGGTAAACGGGAGTTGCATAATCTCATAGTCATAGGAACATGTATAAGTCATGAAGAAAGCAATAGCAACATACTAAACGATCTAGTGCTAAGCTAACGGAATGGGTCAAGTCAATCACATCATTCTCCTAATGATGTGATCCCGTTAATAATATGACAACTCATGTCTATGGTTAGGAAACATAACCATCTTTGATCAACGAGCTAGTCAAGTAGAGGCATACTAGTGACACTCTATTTGTCTATGTATTCACACAAGTATTATGTTTCCGGTTAATACAATTCTAGCATTTATAATAAACATTTATCATGATATAAGGAAATAAATAATAACTTTATTATTGCCTCTAGGGCATATTTCCTTCAGTCTCCTACTTGCACTAGAGTCAATAATCTAGATTACACAGTAATGATTCTAACACCCATGGAGCCTTGGTGCTGATCATGTTTTGCTCGTGGAAGAAGCTTAGTCAACGGGTCTGCAACATTCAGATCCGTATGTATCTTGCAAATTTCTATGTCTCCCACCTGGACTAAATCCCGGATGGAATTGAAGCGTCTCTTGATGTGCTTGGTTCTCTTGTGAAATCTGGATTCCTTCGCCAAGGCAATTGTACCAGTATTGTTACAAAAGATTTTCATTGGAGCCGATGCACTAGGTATGACACCTAGATCGGATATGAACTCCTTCAATCAGACTCCTTCATTTGCTGCTTCCGGAGCAGCTATGTACTCCGCTTCACACGTAGATCCCGCCACGACGCTTTGTTTAGAACTGCACCAACTGACAGCTCCACCGTTCAATGTAAACACGTATCCGGTTTGCGATTTAGAATCGTCCGGATCAGTGTCAAAGCTTGCATCAATGTAACCATTTACAATGAGCTCTTTGTCACCTCGAACGAGAAACATATCCTTAGTCCTTTTCAGGTATTTCAGGATGTTCTTGATCGCTGTCCAGTGATCCAATCCTGGATTACTTTGGTACCTCCCGGCTAGACTTATAGCAAGGCACACATCAGGTCTGGTACACAACATTGCATACATGATAGAGCATATGGCTGAAGCATAGGGAACATCTTTCATCTTCTCTCTATCTTCTGCAGTGGTCGGGCATTGAGTCTTACTCAACTTCACACCTTGTAACACAGGCAAGAACCCTTTCTTTGCTTGATCCATTTTGAACTTCTTCAAAACTTTGTCAAGGTATGTGTTTTGTGAAAGTCCAATTAAGCGTCTTGATCTATCTGTATAGATCTTGATGCCCAATATATAAGCAGCTTCACCGAGGTCTTTCATTGAAAAACTCTTATTCAAGTATCCCTTTATGCTATCCAGAAATTCTATATCATTTCCAATCAGCAATATGTCATGCACATATAATATCAGAAATGCTACAGAGCTCCCACTCACTTTCTTGTAAATACAGGCTTCTCCAAAAGTCTGTACAAAACCAAATGCTTTGATCACACTATCAAAACGTTTATTCCAATTCTGAGAGGCTTGCACCAGTCCATAAATGGATCGCTGGAGCTTGCACACTTTGTTAGCTCCCTTTGGATCGACAAAACCTTCCGGTTGCATCATATACAACTCTTCTTGCAGAAATCCATTCAGGAATGCAGTTTTTACATCCATTTGCCAAATTTCATAATCATAAAATGGGGCAATTGCTTACATGATTCGGACAGACTTAAGCATCGCTACGGGTGAGAAGGTCTCATCGTAGTCAATCCCTTGAACTTCTCAAAAACCTTTCGCAACAAGTCGAGCTTTATAGACAGTAACATTACCGTCAGCGTCAGTCTTCTTCTTGAAGATCCATTTATTCTCAATGGCTTGCCGATCATCAGGCAAGTCAACCAAAGTCCACACTTTGTTCTCATACATGGATCCCATCTCAGATTTCAAGGCCTCAAGCCATTTTGCGGAATCTGGGCTCACCATCGCTTCTTCATAGTTTGTAGGTTCGTCATGGTCTAGTAACATAACCTCCAGAACATGATTATCGTACCACTCTGGTGCGGATCTTACTCTAGTTGACCTACGAGGTTCAGTAACAACTTGATCTGAAGTTTCATGGTCATCATCATTAACTTCCTCACTAATTGGTGTAGGCGTCACAGGAACCGGTTTCTGTGATGAACTACTTTCCAATAAGGGAGCAGGTACAGTTACCTCATCAAGTTCTACTTTCCTCCCACTCACTTCTTTCGAGAGAAACTCCTTCTCTAGAAAGGATCCATTCTTAGCAACGAATGTCTTGCCTTCGGATCTGTGATAGAAGGTGTACCCAACAGTCTCCTTTGGGTATCCTATGAAGACACATTTCTCCGATTTGGGTTCGAGCTTATCAGGTTGAAGCTTTTTCACATAAGCATCGCAGCCCCAAACTTTAAGAAACGACAACTTTGGTTTCTTGCCAAACCACAGTTCATAAGGTGTCGTCTCAACGGATTTCGATGGTGCCCTATTTAACGTGAATGCGGCCATCTCTAAAGCAGAACCCCAAAACGATAGCGGTAAATCAGTAAGAGACATCGTAGATCGCACCATATCTAGTAAAGTACGATTACGACGTTCGGACACACCATTACGCTGTGGTGTTCCGGGTGGCGTGAGTTGCGAAACTATTCCGCATTGTTTCAAATGTAGACCAAACTTGTAACTCAAATATTCTCCTCCACGATCAGATCGTAGAAACTTTATTTTCTTGTTACGATGATTTTCAACTTCACTCTGAAATTCTTTGAACTTTTCAAATGTTTTAGACTTATTTTTCATTAAGTAGATATACCCATATCTGCTTAAATCATCTGTGAAGGTGAGAAAAGAACGATACCCGCCGCGAGCCTCAACATTCATCGGACCACATACATCTGTATGTATGATTTCCAACAAATCTGTTGCTCGCTCCATAGTTCCGAAGAACGGCGTTTTAGTCATCTTGCCCATGAGGCATGGTTCGCAAGTACCAAGTGATTCATAATCAAGTGATTCCAGGCCAACCTGGGGCGGCGCTTGGGAACCCGAGCGTTTCGACGGCGAAAATAGCGCCGGTTAGCCCCTAGGAGGCCTTATTTTAGTCCCTGGGGTGCCGAACGACTGGAGATGCTCTTAATAATCCACAATCACTCTACTACCAGAACTCAGGATAGAAATGCAAGCAGAAATGTTGATTGATTACTCCCGCAATATTGTTTTTTTAGAATTCTTGTTTTTTAGGTTCCCTTTCAGAATTTTTTCAGAATTCATGAACTACCGAAATTCATAACAAATCATCAAGCTAGATGGTTCTCTCTGCAAGCATTGAGCTAGTTCACTTATGTACCCAGCAATGTTCATTCAGTATTTGAACGAAAACGACTCAGAATTTGAGTATACATGAGCTTCAGAAAACAGTAGGAAAGCATGCACGTCCACAAATTACGTATCCGTAATCACTGCACTACGATCCATTTGTTAGTTTGCTATGTACATATCATCAGGCGATTACTTCTTAATCCATCCCGGCGCTCGAGGATCTGGCTTCCCAGCAGGATTCTGTACCTTGGTCCTGTTAAGACGCAAGTACTATGCCGACGGTCCATCTTGTCAACTGCACACCTGCTCCTGCGGGCCCCCACCAACCTGCCAAATCTACCAACGCGGGTTCACGGTCATATCATATGGGGCTGCACGTCCGTCGCGGAATACAACACTTTTGAGAGCTCGCATGGAAAACATTCAATGCGCTGCTTGCCTGCTAGATGAGGGTGTTGCATGGTCCAGATAATGGGACTATATGGTAGTATGACCCATATCGCCGCTCTCAGTCTAATACATACTCTCTTTATCATGATGCAATATTGTTCATACATAGTATTTAGGACTATCATGCCCGCAGCAACGCGTGGGGCATCATCTAGTTTACTTTGCACTTGAGACAATTTGCCACTAGTTACATATTGCAGCAGCCGGGTTCGCGGCATAGTTTAAAAAAGATTAAAAAAACCGACCGGCAAAAAAACCGGTGAGGCTATCGGTTCAGATTTTTACTAGTCGGACCACCTGTGTTCATTTGTGACAAAAAAATATTCAAGGTAATTTTTCAAAATTTTGACGTTGCATTAAATGAATACACATAATATTGAATGTAAACTATTAATAAATCACATTGTTATTGATCTAGTTGGTTATTGGTGCTTTAGCATGCCTTGCCTCAAGATTAGGTATTCAATACCTTATTGATGCAATTCTTTTTTAATATTTTTTTTGTGTTTTTACTGAGAGACCGGTACACCTTTAAAAACCAAGCAAGCCGTTGGTTGATGATTTTTTTTCGGTCGGACTGCCTGTTCGGTTGTAAAACTATGGTCTGCGGATCAAGGGCGCGTTCCCTGAGCCGGTTCGATCGACACATGTAGTTTGTCATCCCCTCGCATAGTTTGTCAACTTGTTTTTTTGGCAAACAGGGGCAACCCATCTATTTACTTCTATATAAAGGATGTTGGAGCACCTGCCTTTTGGTAGCCTCCTCACTCGGGAGTGCCCTTCGTGCTGTCCTTTTGGCGTTGGCCTCCCGCACCTAGTTTCATGGGGCTCTCTCAGTCGCCCGATCGGCGCGGACGCCCCACACCCGGATAGTTTCCCTCGGGAGTCCATGACAGGGAACATAGTCACGGCATGGAGCATCGTCATGGGGTGTTTTCAGCCGCATGCGCCGTCCTGACCGCTGCCCCACGCGCGATGGGCGAGCCGGATCCACTTATCAGCATCTTCGGACCCCGCCTGACTGATTTGGTCCCATCGCGCTTGCTTTGATAAACGCAATGGTGTCCTGATATTTCGATGAAGGATAACTATCAGTTTGGGCAGAGTAGACTTTGATGATCTGACTACGAATGTGAGAGGACGTCACACCTTAACAATGGCTAAACCAACTCCGAGAGGTTGTTGACCATGCCTGTTGGTGCTAAAATCGGCGGATCTCAGGTAGGGGGTCCCGAGATGGTAGTCTAGGAACGATGGTAACAGGGGGAAACAAGAGACGATGTGTAACTAGGTTCGGGCCCTCTCGAAGAGGTAAAACCCTATGTCCTGCTTGATTATATTGATGTTATGGAGTATCAAGTACAAGATGATCTACCTCGAGATAGTATGATTATGTTCTAAACCCTAAGGTTTGTAATCGTGCCTCTAAAGACTAAACCCCACGACTTATATGTGTACCAGTAGGGGTACCTAGGTTACACATATGGTCGGTTGCCACTCATGCCGGCTAGCAAGCTATCCTTGAAGTACATGCAAAGTCTTTGGAGGTTTCCATCTTGATAGCGCTGAGGTTCATAGCTTCCTGGAGTCCTTCCTTGTGGAGATCGGCAGACCGTAAGCTCGGCCCCTGGACTACAGGTCGTATAGGTTAGTACCCTTTGTATAGGACACCGTCAGTAGCCCTGAACATGTCTTTGAAGCCGAGGACTAGGCTTCATCATCGGACCAATGTTTTCGGCTTTGAAGTCTTCGGCTTGGCACACGAGTTCTTTCATTATCAGTTTGTGCTTGAATACAAAGAGTACAATTATTGGGTGTCCTTTTACAGTTTGACCCTTCCGACCATATGCTCTAAGGGTCATACTTCGTCATCCGAAGTCTTGAGATCTCTTAGCCTCAAAGGCTTGCCACACAGGTGTCTGAGCAGTGGTTTTTATCTAAGAACTTTTATCAAACCGTCACCGCCCATAATGCTAATTGAGCCAGTTATTGCGAATCAAATTGCGGTCTGAGGCATCTTTCTCATTGGCACATCCTATCAATGCACATATTGTGTTCCATTTTTCAAGGGATATCATCAACGAATTGTTTTCACCGATGCACGCCTAACGGCACAAAGGGTTGGAAGGTGGCGATTCATGCAGCGGAGTAACGGGACTCTTGGTTTTTCACTGACCTATAAAAGCAAAGGGTGGTAATTTACTTTCCCCCACGCTTCCATCTCCCGCGCCATCGCCTATAGCCTCCAGAGCTCTAGCGCCCTAGTCCCTTCCAACACCTTCGCACTTCACCTGCGCTCGCATTTCCTCACCGGCAATGGCCTATGCTGAGCTAAAGGGCAAGTGGGTGTCCTCCCACTACTAGGGAAAAGCCTATACACAGAATCTTACCAGCAGCGTGCTTTAAAATAAGGCGCTGCTGCTACGTAGCAGTAGCGCGCGCACACAAAACTCGCTGCTGAAATAAATGTAGCAGTAGCACGCCCGTTCTAAGACGCGCTATTGCTATAATTGCCACAACGCCGTCGCGAGGCTAGTTCTAGCAGCAGCGCGTTAATACGAAAAGCGCTACTTCTACGGATCATAGCAGTAGTGCATTTCCACAATAACCGCTACTGCTAAGTTTACTACAAAAATTTAGTCCCACCTCGCTCCGTGAAGAGAGTTTCTACCACCTTAAATATGTTACTTCTCAAACTTTCACGAGCACTTGGTCTTCATCGAACTCTATGTGTAGAATTTGTGGCCGCAATATGAGTCTTCACTGGTTCCTAAACCGACGATGACTCATATTGACAAATCAGATTGTACACAAAAAGATTATTGATGATCAATGTATTTTTGATGTCTATTTTTACATGCTGACACATAGCAGTACCGCGTTCTTTGTGAAAGGCGCTACTGCTAGGTCGTTTAGCAGTAGCGCCTTTCTCTATAGCGCGCTACTGCTAAGCCATTTAATCTCCCACCCCCACTCTCCTCTATCCGATCCACTCACACTCACACTCACACTCACTCGATCTCCCCCTCAACCCCCCGTGTCGGTCCTCCCCCGTCGCCCCTCCTCCCTCTGCGCTGCCGTCACCTCCTCCTCCTTGCTGGACTCGGTACAGGCCTCCTCCTCCGTCCTCCCTCCACTCGCCGCTGGCCGGCCCCTCCTCGCTCCGCCTTCATCCTCCGTCCTCCCTCCACTCGCTGCCGGCCGGCCCCTCCTCGCTCCGCCTTCCTCCTCCGTCCTACTCTCTTCTCCTCCTCGAGTCGCCCCTCCTTCTCCCTCCTCCCTCCTCCATCCACAACCCCTCCTCCCTGCTACATTTTGATTTAGTAGGCTAGTTCATATGCAACATTTTGATTTAGTTGATATGATTTAGTTGATTTAGTAGGCTAGTTGATTTAGTTGATTTAGAACATTTTGATTTAGTTGATTTAGTGTGCTAGTTGATTTAGTAGGCTAGTTGATTTAGTTGATTTAGTAGGCTAGTTGATTTAGTTGATTTAGTATGCACCATTTTATTGTTATTTTTTCTGTACATGGATAGCTAGATGCTTTTGTTTTTCTGTAATAAGTTATTTTTTTGGCAAAATGTAGGTGCCAATTTAGTTAAATTTGCCACTTGTTTTTTTAATCAATTATCTTAGGCAATAGGGGCCAAATTAGATGAAATGTCTTGGTAGGTGGTACCCTGATTTGGTAGATATTTGTGGCAATAGGTGCCACCGAAATGCTTTGGTAGGTGGTACCTTGTCATCTAATATGTTACTAGATCTTAGGATTATAATTGTCCATGAAATTGCTTCTCACGGAAGAACCAAAAATATCACATGCTACTGTTTTTCTTTCCTGTGAAGTCGATCGTTAATCCTTTGCTCATATTGCTTTAGGAAAATGGCGCCACCACCACCACCACCACAACCACCACCATGTCAACTGTGCAAGTCAAGGTGCGCCAGCAGCCTTGCAGCTGGCAAGCTGTTCGGCATCTACTTCCAGCCGAGTTTTCGTCATGTGGCGGTAAGAAATTAGATGAAATGTAACAACTATTTTATTTTTATACTTACAAATGCAAATTATCCGATGATATGCTTAGTGAATCCGATGATATGCTTAGTGTAGAGTCCAATGATATGCTTTGTGGAATCTAGTCGATGATATGCTTTAGTGTAGTGTCTGATCACATGCTTATTAGTGTAGAATCCAAGGAACTATTAATAGTGTAGATAATCCATATATACTTACTAGTAGAATTCATGCTTAATTAGTACAAATGCGTAGTACTGTGTCTTTTGATAGTGTAGAAATCTATACTTAATAGAAATATATTTGCAAGAGTATGCGCGAGGCTATTTATTAATTGATATGTTTTTATTATTCAGAAATTGCCGAAGAACCTATCTGTGAGTTGTGGTATCGAGCCTGATGAAGAAGGCTCAGCTGGACTACGCCTTACCGCAAGGGGCTCCGTCACCACCTGTACTTACCACATGGACACAGACGGTCGCACACACTTAAACTCGGTTGGGTGGAAGAGATTCCTCGTTGGCAAGAATCTTCATGTTGGACAGGCCATCCTAATTACTATCAGGAACACCCACCGCCCAGGCTTCAGGATGATGATCGTCGTCGATATCATCTAGAACTACATATGTGTGTGTGCCTATATCATCTAGAACTACATATGATGATCGTCGTCGATATCATGTAGAACTACATATGATGATCGTAGTCGATATCATCTAGAACTACATATGATGATCGTCATCGATATCACCTTGTACTGCTTGAGGATGCATGTTGACTATATATGAAATTGTTATCTAGTACTCCCTCCGTTCCAAGTTACTCGTCGTGGTTTTAGTTCAAATTTGAACTAAAACCACGACGAGTAATTTGGAACAGAGGTAGTACTACCTAATACCTATATTGCTTTATGAAATTGATATCTAGTAGTACCTAGTA